>NC_087180.1:462500-535000 GCF_035594125.1 Scylla paramamosain
ACATATCACAATTATGTCATGTCTGACCCTTCCCTGTGCTAATGCCTTCTCGGCTCTTGCCAGTTTTGCCTTCAAAGCCAACAGTAAATTTGATAAAACACCTTTGGCAATGCACTGCAGTGCTGTAAGTTAGGGGATGGTGTCAAATAATGTGCCAAAATGTCATATTGACCTAGTGTTTAGAAATTTGTGAAAAACGATGATTCCTTACAGTCTTGAAATGGATTATAGTATATTAGAGCCATACTTCATGCTGGGACTGTTGTAGGATAAGCATCGGAGTGAAGCAAAATTGGTAGAGAGGATGCAAAGCATCTAATTCCAGCATTGGCTTCTCTGCAGATCTGCCACAAGACACTGCAGTCATGAGATGGACAAATGTGTGATGGGTTTAATGTGTATTGATGCTTTCATGTTTATGAGAAAAAGAGTGTGTGTGGAGATGAGGGATGTGGACAGATGCAAATGGAGACCTCTGCTGTGGACATTTCCTCAAGAGAACACCCTGGAGTATGCATCAGTGTAGACTGGCTAAGCTAGACTTTTTTTTTTTTTTTTCATACTTCCATGGAGGCATGCAGTGAAGTGTTCTTTTAACTTGCTGTGCCTATGATGGCATTGCACCACCACCACCACCACTGTGACGCTTAGACAAGGCTGTCCCTCCCCAGATGGTTGCCCTGAGTGCTGGTTACTTCTTCAAGTGTCCACTTTGCAATGACAAAGATATCTTCCTGCCAGAAATGAAGAAGCAAGGCATATATGTTCCTGAACAGTGAGTACAAGTTGCTCTCTCTCTCTCTCTCTCTCTCTCTCTCTCTCTCTCTCTCTCTCTCTCTCTCTCTCTCTCTCTCTCTCTCTCTCTCTCTCTCTCTCTCTCTCTCTCTCTCTCTCTCATAGTTAATGTTATTTATGAATTATCTTTCATTATATTTACCACTATTTGTCTTGATGATGCACAGGTCCTTACTTTGTTCACAAATTGTGTTCTACAGTGGTGATAGTCATCTTGGGTGCATGAAGCTGCCTGCACTCTGTCTCTTGCCTGGCAGGCATAAAGTCATATCCACAAGGACACAAAGTTATTGCACTGTCTTGTCTTGCACTTTCTTGCCCCTTGCATTTGCAGCTTGGATCCTTGGGGAATATTGATATTAATGAGTTACATTTGGCTGGCTTGTTATATTAGGACATATATCAGTAATACAACAGGAAATGCCAAAAATCTTGGGACATGGGATGGCATCCAATGTCAGGTATGCCATGATTATGTTTTGTTCTCTGTATTGAGCTTGAGGAGGGTTACTGGGAGTGAGACATAAAGCTTAAAACTCACCATCTCCATACTTTTACATAAACATCAACAACTGACAGAGAATAGGGGACATCAAGTCATAAAATGTTGTCATCTTTGAATGTTATTTCAAACAAGTTGCTGAATTTTTGCCACAAACAGTGTAGACCTAAAACAAAGGGAATCAGCTGCATGGGCATGTCAAATGAGGGAAGGAGGGAATGGTCATCCCTACAATGTGAACAAGTGTTAAAATGCAGTTTTTATAGTTGAGTATAGCAAAATTTTAGTACCATAAAGTATATTACTTCTCACATTAATTGTGATGAGATCATGTACAGGGAGAGCTCTACCATTGTTAAAACTCTTGTTAACGTGTGGTCCACCTGCATCAGGGATATTTTACAGGTGACACAGTTTATCAATGCACTGTGATGACACTCTATTGTTTGGTTTACATTAGGTTCTGTGCAAGTTAAACCAGGGCATTGCCCATGCTGCCTCACCAACATATGGGTACTACACTTTTTGTGCATTGGGTCACGGCACACAATGCCTGCAGCATCTTACGTGCTGCACATGGCCAAACACCACTCCTTGATGCTGCCCTGCCTGCATATGCTTGCATGTTTATTTCCAAACCTCATACAATCTCTCCAAATCCTGAGGTAGTTCTTAATTTTTCAGATGGTATTATCTAGAATAAATCAAGTGTATTCCAGAGTTGCCTGTGTTGTCCAGTCATAGTTTTCTTCATTGAGCCAGCTTGTGTTATTATCTTAAAAGTGACTGGATGGAACATAGAATGAGTTTAATTACATTGACCTCTTTTGTTGCCTTCAGAGATGCCAGCTGGGAGTTGGAACCAAATGCCTTTAATGAGTTGCTGGAGCGACCCATCCGCTGTGATGCAGACAAGTGTGCCTGTCCTGATGGGCGGAAAGTGGACATGGATGGAACGTGAGTGGGTCTTAGTAGTTTAGTACAGTAACTGTTCATTTGGATTTGCTAATAGTATAGTCCATAGGCATAGGAATCGAAGATCCACAGTTGAACAGGATGTGAGAACATTGCCTTTTGTAAAGTTTTGCAGCTGCATGCCATACAGCCTGAGCTGGTGCTGACCACCACACTTGTTGCCACTTCTGCACAGGAATACTGATGTGTGGTGGATGCCCTTCCATCCTTGCTGTGTTGACCTGTTAACCTGTGTCTGTTTGTTAACCTGTGTCAGTAAAATGGAAAATACTGAAAATGGGACATTGCTTAAAATGAGATGAAACTTAATCATACTTCACCCACACAGCTTTGCATGACCAGACCTTTAACACTTTATTGGCAGTTTTCAAAGGACCGTCAGTGCATTGATTTTTTACTCACATTGTTCCAGCAATTCTCATCATTACAGTGAGCCAGCTAATCCCTCACACACCTTCCTTTTCCATACAGGTGGTGGGAGGTGTTGCTGTGCAATCTGTGTGGCTCTACAGGTGTGCATGTGAGATGTGGTGGTCTGCCCTTCACTGCCAAGTCCTGGACCTGCAGTGAGTGTCTCTCAACCACTGGTGCCGTCAGTGACGCTCCCTCTGACACGCCTGCCAGGTCCACCCGTCACTGCACCCGCCGTGCCAGAGAGGCCGGGGATGAGGGAGTCAGTGGTGATGGTGACAGTGCATCTCCCAAGAGAATAAAGCTTGAAAAGAATAAGGTGGGTGAGACGCTGTGGTGCCTTCATCATTACTCATTACACAGTCCATCACAAGAATTATCCTTTGTTACAGTAGTCACACACCTAGGTCCTCCTTGGTAATTATGTCTGTAGCAGCATTGCTTGACGTTGCAGCCGTTGGTCCATGGCCAACCTGGTGAACTAGCCTACAACTTTGCTATCCTCCATGACCTAGAGCAATTGGTGCAACACCCTACTCGTATTCCTGACCGTCTTGGAGATACGCCCAACATTCTTGACCTTTTCCTGACCTCTAATCCTTCTGCTTATGCTGTCACCCTTTCTTCTCCGTTGGGCTCCTCCGATCACAATCTCATATCTTTATCTTGTCCTATCACTCCAATCCCTCCTCAGGATCCCCCTAAGCGAAGGTGCCTCTGGCGTTTTGCCTCTGCTAGTTGGGGGGACCTGAGGCGGTATTTTTCTGATTTTCCTTGGAATGACTACTGCTTCCGTGTCAGAGACCCGTCTTTGTGTGCTGAGCGCATAACAGAGGTGATAGTGTCTGGCATGGAGGCGTACATTCCTCACTCTTTTTCTCGTCCTAAACCTTCTAAACCTTGGTTTAACACAGCTTGTTCTCGTGCTATACATGATAGAGAGGTGGCCCACAAAAGGTACTTAAGCCTTCCTTCACCAGAATCTCATGCACTTTATATTTCTGCCCGGAACCATGCCAAGTCTGTTCTCCAACTAGCCAAAAACTCCTTCATTAACAGAAAATGTCAAAACCTTTCAAGATCTAACTCCCCTCGTGATTTCTGGCATCTAGCCAAAAATATCTCCAATAACTTTGCTTCTTCTTCTTTCCCTCCTCTACTTCAACCAGATGGCACCACTGCTATCACATCTATTTCTAAAGCTGAACTCTTTGCTCAAACCTTTGCTAAAAACTCTACCTTGGACGATTCTGGGCTTGTTCCTCCCTCTCCTCCACCCTCTGACTACTTCATGCCTCGTATTAAAATTCTTCGTAATGATGTTTTCCATGCCCTCGCTGGCCTAAACCCTCAGAAGGCTTATGGACCTGATGGGGTCCCTCCTATTGTTCTCCGAAACTGTGCCTCCGTGCTTGCACCTTGCCTAGTCAAACTCTTTCAGCTCTGTCTGTCAACATCTACCTTTCCTTCTTGCTGGAAGTTTGCCTACATTCAACCTGTTCCTAAAAAGGGTGACCGCTCTAATCCCTCAAACTACCGTCCTATTGCTTTAATTTCCTGCTTATCTAAAGTTTTTGAATCTATCCTCAACAGGAAGATTCTTAAACATCTATCACTTCACAACCTTCTATCTGATCGCCAGTATGGGTTCCGTCAAGGCCGCTCGACTGGTGATCTTCTGGCTTTCCTTACTGAGTCTTGGTCATCCTCTTTTAGAGACTTTGGTGAAACTTTTGCTGTTGCCTTGGACATATCAAAAGCCTTTGATAGAGTCTGGCACAAAGCTTTGATTTCCAAACTACCCTCCTACGGTTTCTATCCTTCTCTCTGTAACTTCATCTCAAGTTTCCTTTCTGACCGTTCTATTGCTGCTGTGGTAGACGGTCACTGTTCTTCTCCTAAATCTATTAACAGTGGTGTTCCTCAGGGTTCTGTCCTGTCACCCACTCTCTTCTTATTATTCATTAATGATCTTCTAAAACAAACTTCTTGTCCTATCCACTCCTATGCTGATGATACCACCCTGCACTTTTCCACGTCTTTTCATAGACGTCCAACCCTTCAGGAGGTAAACATATCACGCAGGGAAGCCACAGAACGCCTGACTTCTGATCTTTCTAAAATTTCTGATTGGGGCAGAGCAAACTTGGTATTGTTCAATGCCTCAAAAACTCAATTCCTCCATCTATCAACTCGACACAATCTTCCAGACAACTATCCCCTCTTCTTCAATGACACTCAACTATCCCCCTCTTCTACACTGAACATCCTCGGTCTGTCCTTTACTTATAATCTGAACTGGAAACTTCACATCTCATCTCTAGCTAAAACAGCTTCCATGAAGTTAGGTGTTCTGAGACGTCTCCGCCAGTTTTTCTCACCCCCGCAGCTGCTAACTCTGTACAAGGGCCTTATCCGTCCATGTATGGAGTATGCTTCACATGTCTGGGGGGGTTCCACTCATACTGCTGTTCTAGACAGGGTGGAATCAAAAGCTTTTCGTCTCATCAACTCCTCTCCTCTAACTGACTGTCTTCAGCCTCTCTCTCACCGCCGCAATGTTGCATCTCTAGCTGTCTTCTACCGCTATTTTCATGCTAACTGCTCTTCTGATCTTGCTAACTGCATGCCTCCCCTCCTTCCGCGGCCTCGCTGCACAAGACTTTCTTCTTTCTCTCACTCCTATTCTGTCCACCTCTCTAACGCAAGAGTTAACCAGTATTCTCAATCATTCATCCCTTTCTCTGGTAAACTCTGGAACTCCTTGCCTGCTTCTGTATTTCCACCTTCCTATGACTTGAATTCCTTCAAGAGGGAGGTTTCAAGACACTTATCCACCAATTTTTGACCACTGCTTTGACCCTTTTAGGGACTGGCATTTCAGTGGGCATTTTTTTTATTAGATTTTTGTTGCCCTTGGCCAGTATCCTTCCTACATAAAAAAAAGAAAAAAAAAAAAAAAAAAAAAAAAACATCTTGGTCTTATCAACAACATGTTGTAGTTGTGTTACCATGAGTGTTCTGTCGTGGGGCTCAATTCCCAGGAATTCCTTCTCATGCCACCTTTTATGAAACACACAAATATGAAAGATATAACTATTTCATTATTTCATTTTGATGGCTCCACTGGCATGTTCTCTCTATCTAAAGCTTATATCTTCTGTCAGACCTTTGGTAACAATTTCACACTGGGTGACTCGTGGTTTGTTCCTCCTTCACTGCTTCCCTCTGACTGTGTTATGTCTTATCATAGAAGTTCCTTGAGATAACATTTCCTATTCCCTCTTTAGCCGTGATCCTTAGAAATTCCCCTGATACATTCCTTCTTATAGTAACTGTGCTTCCATGCTCTCTCCTTGCCAAACTTTTCTATCTCTGTCTTTTTTTCCTGCTGGAAATTTACCTATATTAACTTGTTTGTGAGAAGGATGACCACTCTAAACTTTCAAGTTGGAGTGAGTGCTAATTAAAGTGAGACTGAGAGAGAGTCAGTATGAGTGAGAGAGAATGCATTTGTGAGCAAGCATGGAAATTATCAAAGGATCAAATGTGAGAGTGAGCAAGTATGAACAATCCAGAGGATGGATAAATAGAATGAGAATGAGAATTAAATTCAAGAGAGAGAGAGAGAGGATGCAGAATAAGCAGATAATGGATAGGGGGTATGACAGGGAGGAAGTTTTGAGGCAAGATGAAAGAGGAAGGGAGAAGAAAGTAACCGGGGGAGGAAGGGACATATTGTGAAGTAGATGGAGGAAGGAAGTTCATAACTGGAGAAGTACATACTTTGGGTAAGGAAGTGGAGGAAGGCTGAAGGAAGATGGGAGTACAGGGAGAAAGTAGAGAGAATAGATATAAGCAGAAAGGGTAAGGAGGAGTGAAAAATTAGTGGGAGAAAGGTGGTATTAGGAAATAAATGTTGTCTCTTCCTGTCCCCTACTACTTTTTATCCTTCCCTCATCCATCCCCCTCCCCACTCCTATCTATCTCCTTGCTCCCTGTACTCCCCTTCCCCAGTTACATCTACTTCTATATTCTTGCAATAATTTATACATTTTTTACTTATTCTGTTATATCTTTCTCTTCCTTTTTCATTTTTATTATGTTTTCCTCTTCCCTCTTTCCTCACTGGAGCTTTACATTGCAGATACAAGGCACTTTGTATCATTGTGATGTGTACAAATGATCCACATCCACAACCACAGCTGCAGATATAGTAGTTAAAAATAATCTGTGACTGTATACACGTCCGCAAATATTGATATCTTAACATCTGTAATTTTATCCACAACCTTGTGTTATGAGAAATGCTTATCTGGCTCCACCTCTGCATCTGTGGACCTTTAAGATATAGCATCCAATGCATCACTAGAGTGTGTGTGTGTGTGTGTGTGTGTGTGTGTGTGTGTGTGTGTGTGTGTGTGTGTGTGTGTGTGTTGCATCCTCACATTTGTGGATTTTCTTAGAGAGGGGAGAATATTCACGGGTTTCTCTGAGGATTCATGGAGTCTTTCTTGGCATTGCTTTGTTCCTGCTCTGAGACACACTGTTTGCTGTCGCCAGCATTCCATTTTTACTGGCCTGTGCTCATTCTACACACCCTGCACTAAATTTCAGTCTATCTGACTGCCACTGTAAATATTATTCCTCCTGCAAAGCCTTTTTTTTTTTTTTTTTTTTTTTTTTTTTTTTTCAATCTGAGCATCAGTGCCTTCCAGTGCTGTGCAGAAGAAATAAGACATGGCACATTTCCCACCAACAAGTGATCTGTTGTGATATACAGGGATGGCCCATGTGTATCCCAGCAGTGATCACATCACCTCAGGCTGATAAAGGTGCTGCACTACTGTGCTCCTTAGAGATTACTGATGACCTTATTCTGTATATAGATTTTTTTTTTTTTTTTTTTTTTTTTTTTTTTTTTTTTTTTTTTTGTGTGTGTGTGTGTGTGAAGAGGAACTTTTGTGAGTGACTGGAGTTTATTCCACTTGTGGCCCACAAGCCCTACCATCTGATAGCCACAATGGGCATCAATACACAAGATAGTTAAGTTGATACCGTACTGGTTTATCAATAATTCTGGCTTCTCTGTCTCAGAAAAGGACAGGTCTAGTGTGGTCATCTGGACTGAAGTTATCTTTTTTTTTTTTTATGTAGGAGGAGCACTAGTCAAGGGCAACAAAACTGCAATAAAAAAAAAAACCCCACTGGGGTGCTGGTCCCCAAACAGTTGAAAGTGGTAGTAAAAAAATTACAGGGTAAGTGTCTCGAAACCTTCCTCTTGAAAAATTTCAAGTCATAGGAAGGTAGAAATACAGAGGTAGGCATGGAGTCACAAAGTTTACCAGAGGAGAGGAGAGAGGAGGACAGAATAGGGATGAGAGAGAGAAGAAAGTCTTGTGAAGTGAGGCTGTCAGAAGAGGGGAGGCATGCAGTTAGCAAGATCAAAAGGGCATTTGGCATGAAAATAGCAGTAGAAAATAGCAAGAGATGCAACATTGCAGTGATGAGAAAGAGGCTGAAGACACGGTTAGAGGAGAGGAGTTGATAAGATGAAAAGCTTTTGATTCCACCCTGTCTAGAAGAGTAGTATGAGTGGAATCCTATACATGTGAAGCATACTTCGTACATGGACAGGTAAAGGCCTGTACAGAGTTAGCAGCTGGGGGGGTAGGGGGGTGAGAAAAACTGGCAGAGATGACTCAGAACGCCTAACTTCATAGAAGCTGTTTTAGGTAGAGATGAGATGTGAAGTTTCCAGTTTAGATTATAATTAAATGACAGACCACGGATGTTCATTGTAGAAGAGGGGGACAGTTAAGTATCGTTGAAGAAGAGGTGATAGTTGTCTAGAAGGTTGTGTTGAGTTGATAGATGTAGAAACTTGAGTTTTTGAAGCAATGAACAATACTAAATTTGCTCAGCTCCAATTAGAAATTTTAAAGAGATCATAAGTCAGCCATTCTGTGGCTTCCCTGCTTGAACTGTTTACTTCCTGAAGGGTTGGATGTTGACAAAAAAGCATGGAAAAGTGCAGGGTGGTATCATCAGCATAGGAGTAGATAGGACAAGAAGTTTGCTTTAGAAGATCATTGATGAGTAGTAGGAACAGAATGGGTGACAGAACAGAATCCCGAGGAACACCACTATTGATAGATTTAGGAGAACAGTGACCGTCTAATACAACAGCAATAGAATGGTCAGAAAGGAAACTTGAGATGAAGTTACAGAGAGAAGGATAGAAGCTGTAGGAGGGTAATTTGGAAATTAAAGCTTTGTGCCAGACTCTATCAAAAGCTTTTGATGTCAGAGGCAACAGCATAAGTTTCACCAAAATCTCTAAAAGAGGATGACCAAGACTCGGTAAGGAAAGCCAGAAGATAACCAGTAGAGCAACCTTAACGGAACCCATACTGGCAATGAGATAGAAGGTTGTGAAGTGATAGATACGAGTATTTAAGAATCTTCCTGTTGAGGATAAATTCATAAACTTTAGAGTGGGAGTTAATTTAAGCAATAGGACAACAGTTTGAAAGATTGGAACAATCACCCTTTTTAGGAACAGGCTGAATGTAGGCAAACTTCCAGCAAGAAGGAAAGGTAAATGTTGATGAAGAGTTGAAAGAGTTTGACTAGGCAAGGTGCAAGCATGGAGGCACAATATTGGAGAACAATAGGAGGGACCCCATCAGGTCCATAAGCCTTCTGAGGGTTTAGGCCAGCAAGAGCATGGAAAACATCACTGTGAGGGATCTTAATGGGTAGCATGAAGTAGTCATATGGTGGAGAAGAGGGAGGAACAAGCCCAGAATCATCCTTTTAGCAAAGGTTTGAGTGAAGAATTCAGCCTTAGAATTAGATGAAATGGCAGTGGTGCCATCAGGTTGAAATAAAAGAGGAAAAAATGAAGAAGCAAAGTTATTGGAGATGTTTTTGGCTGGGTGCCAGAAGTCATGAGAAGAGTTAGATCTTGAAGGATTTTAACACTTTCTGTTAATGGAGGAGTTTTTGGCTAATTCGAGAACAGACTTGGTATGATTCTGGGCAGAAATATAAAATGCATGAGATTCAGGTGATAGAAGGCTCAAAGACCTTTTGTGGGCCACCTCTCTGTTGTGTATAGCATAAGAACAGGCTGTGTTAAACTAGGGTTTGGAAGGTTAAGATTGAAAGAGTGAGGAATATATTCCTCCATGCCAGACACTATCACCTCTGTTATGCATTTGGCACACACAGACAGGTCTCTGACGTGGAAACAGTAGTTATTCCAAGGAAAATCAGCATAATACAGCCTTAGGTCCTCCTGAGGCAGTATTATGCAGAAGCACCTCTGCTCTGGGGGATCCTGAGGACGGATTGGAATGATAGGACAAGATACAGATATAAGATTGAGATTGGAGGAGCCCAACAGAGAAGATAGGGCAACAGCATAAGCAGAAGGATTAGAGGTTAGGAAAAGATTAAGAATGTTGGGTGTGTCTTGAAGATGGTCAGGAGTATGAGTAGGGTGTTGCATCAGTTGCTTTAGGTTATGGAGGATAGGAAAATTAAAGGCTAGTTCACCTGGATGGTTAGTGAAGGGAGATTAAAGCCAAAGCTGGTGGTGAACATTGAAGTCTCCAAGAATGGAGATTTCTGCAAAAGGGAAGAGCCAGAATGTGCTCCACTTTAGAAGTTAAATAGTCAAAGAATTTTTTATGGTTTGAGGAATTAGGTGAAAGGTATACAGCTCAGGTAAATTTCATTTGAGGATGACTCAGCATTCAAAGCCAGATGTTAGAAAATTCTGAAGATTTAAGTGCAAGGGCACAATAGCAAGTTAGGCCATCGTGCAGAAAGACACAACATCCAGCTTTGGATTGAAAATGAGGATAAAGAAAGTAGGAAGGAACAGAGAAAGGGTTACTGTGAATTTAGGTGCAGAAAAGAAGATGAAGTTTAATAGAGGAGATGTGATGTTCCACAGATTGAAAATTAGATCTGAATCCATGAATGTTGTCTGTTATCTGTCAGTGGTGGTTGAGGCTGATTTCCACACTGCTACAGGGTGTACTGGCATTTTTTATACTCCATTCCCTGTTGATGGGTTAAATAGGGTGGTGACCTCTTGATTGATAGTGGTTGGCGACCAGTGGGTGCCTGGATTCGTCGTATTTGTGCCCTGCACTAGGCCATGTAGGAGATACCCTAGGGATAAGCTGACCCAAGGTGGCGGCAGCTGTGAGGGAGACAGTATCTAGTCGTAACATACTGTACAAGAGGCGCCCTGCATTAGGAGGGCCACTTGTGCCACCATGGCCAAAACCAAAATAACTGTATAGCACTCTTAACTTCCACTTGGGAGTAGATGAGTGTTCTATCACTAAGACTGAAAATTATACAAGGAGAGAATAATTTTTATGTCAAGTGAGTCATCAATGCTGGTGCAGCATGCTGCTGAGCAAAAAGAAGGGCTGCCCATCCAGGATGAGTTGATGTTATAATTCTGAAAATTTGAAATTAGTTCCTTTTGTTTCACTGTCTTTGTTGAGACTCAAGGATGCTCCCAGCTTTTCTTCTGTGTAATAGTAACTGGATGAGCTGCCCTTAAGCCAGTGCCCAGTTTCTTTACCATTTTTCCACTTTGTGCTGTTGTTAATATTGTTATTTTGTGTTTTTACGTTCCAGTATTCACAAATTATTATTATTGTTGTGCGCAATATTCAGAGAAAAAATGCACTCAAACCAGTTAATTTCTGAAACCATGACACAGTTTGCAAAAGATACGTGAAACTTACGTAGTGAACAGTGGCAGCTCGTCAATAGGGACTGCGAGACTGCAACCCCCCCAGTGGATTTCTAGGATTCACGAAAATAATATTAATTTATTTATGTTTGACTATCATTCACATGAAAACACCAATTCTCATATGTTTATATGAAAAAAAAATACTGCAAAACAATGAGGAAGTACGGAAATTATTTACTATTTAATGATATGAAAGCGGGGAGAAATGGGGGGAGGCTTCCCGGGTGGAATGGCGAGTGTGGACTGCGTCCAGCGCAGTCTTGTCTCGGCCATTGTTGTGGCTAGGTGAGTGTTCTTGCGTCGGTCTTATTTTCGATTGTGTTTTTCAATTTGTCAGGGATGATTTTAAAATATTATTGATCAGTGATGGCTTGTACTCACTCTTGATTATCATAGATGGTGTAAAATCACAGAAACATCATATAAAATAGTATTTTTTTTTTTCTTTTCCCAGGTAGGCCTAGCAGTATTTTGCAAATTGGCACAAGAAGCAAAGACGGTTTCTGCATTGAAAGAACTTGCACTTGCCATGATTTCAATAGAGAAGATTTCTATGAATAATATTCCAGGTTTAAATGAAAAAGTTATTGATCTGTTTGCACAAAACAGGAACAGGAGAATGGACTTCCTTTTCTAATAGCCTAAGCCAGCACTAAGGAAGTCAAGCATTTACTGTTAGGATAAAACCTAAAGAATTAAATAATTATCTATCTATCTTTATAATCTATCAATCAATGGTATGTTAAACAATAACAATAAAAGCATTTAAGATTTTATTTGTCTGAATGTGAGACAGCCCCCCCATCAGTAACAGTCATGAGCCGCCACTGGTAGTGAATATGATGATCTCAAACATTTTTTGAGGCCATCATGATTTTGATTGTCTACCGGTCATTTTGAGACCAAGTCATTGTCATAGCATATATAATAAGAAAGTCATGGTTGTCAGAAATTACCAAATTTTCAGCACATTTTTCTCACCTTTATTTGGCCTGAGCAGCCCTTCTAATGTGGGATGCCTCATGTATAGTGCTCATAAAAAGTGTTGTCACTGGTTCTCAAAACATTGCTTTGGGTACACAGAAAATACAAGAGTATTACTGCCTCGACTTGCTGATTTTACATATGGCAGCATTGGAGGCTTCTTAAAGTGTGATGGGTTTGGCCAGCGGGGGTGAAGCTCTTGGGCAGCTAGTATGTCTCACTGAACAAAGAGCACCTTGTGGCAAACTGTATATTCACTTTGTCTGGATAGGATACCTTTTGTTCAGTTTCTCATAATAAGGTAATAGAGAATAGATTGTCAATCTGCAAAATTTAACTACTCATTAGGAAGAAAGAACCCATATCTGAAAGTACAGGACAGTGATTGGGATACTTATAGGATATATTATCTTTTCCTTACCTCCTGCAGGAACCAAGTCCCCTTGAAGCTCCAAGAGAGGATGATGCCACCAGTGTATCACCAGACACAGTGTTATGGGAGTTGGAGGAGCTTGGAGAGGAGGTACCAGTAGTCCTTCAACATCTGAAGGATAGGGTACGACTTGCCCATGCCAGGATGAAGGAGCTGAGGCTAACAGAGAGAGAAGTTGTGAGAGCAGCTCAGCGAATCAGTGCCAGTGCTGTCACTTCAGGATCACATGCTACACCAGGACAGCAGCCACACATTGACAGAAAGGCCTCTTCACCATTCTCCACTACATCACACTCTCAGCCCAGTTTGCAGCCACCCAAACTTAGCCTCTTTAAAAGCCAAACTCTCCCTAACAAAGGTCAGCTCACTTTGGTAGGGATGCATCACAGCCCTGCACCTGCCTCTGTCCCAGCTGCAGGTCCTGTGCCTTCCCCTGACAGTGATCAAACTGACAAACCTCCCTGCCAGACATTTTCCCTTGATAAAGCACATTTGTTGGCACTGTGGCGCTGCGCTCTGCCGGTGGCACGTGTGGAGGAAGTTTTGCGCATTTTGGAGACTGTTTTCACTGAGCGAGAGGCCGAAGTAGCCAAGGCAGCTATCACTCGTGCTTCACGCCATCGTCCGTCCCCACGTGCCACACCTTCACGCAGGCGGACCCGTGCCATGCAGTGCACCACATCCACCACCACCCCTTGGAAAGCTTGGTCAACACCACAGTGTACTTCATGGAGCCCTACAGTATTACAGAATAAGTCACAGCAGCCTGCAACACTGCAGAGTCCCACACAGCATCCTGCAATACTGCAGAGTCCCTCACAGCAGTCTGCAACACTGAAGAGTCACTCAGAGCAGTCTGCAACACTGATGAGTCTCTCACAGCAGCCTGCAACACCATCAAGTATCTCACAGCAGTCAGGAACACCTTGCTCGTGGACATTTAAGACACCGTGCAGTGAGTCACATGAACCTATAACGTCACATAGTGAATCTAATCATCCCAGGACACCACACAGTGATGTGCACCAACCTGACACTCAACAGGACAGTTCTCCACTTTTCATCAGAGTGAAGAGTGGGTTGCATTGGTCTGACACAGTGTGTAGCGAGGCACAGCATTGTATCTCAGCACAAAGGGAAGTGCAAGAGTCATGTGTGACAGCCACATGCCATGTCGCTCGTGTTAGAGCCTCTGAGGTGAGTACCGCTGGACTCGGGGATCAGTCGTGGTGGTGGTTGGGGTGAGGTGATGTTCATAGCTTTAGATTTAAGATGAAACTAATAAGTTCATGTGGTAGTTTTTCATTCTTCAAGTATAGAGGTGTGGATTGGTTATTGGTTTCCTTATTTGTGAAAAAGGGTAACATTATTGCTCAGGAATTCTGTGTGTGTGTGTGTGTGTGTGTGTGTGTGTGTGTGTGTGTATATATATATATATATATATATATATATATATATATATATATATATATATATATATATATATATATATATATATATATATATATATATATATATATATTGCATACATGCATACATACAAATTATATATATAAATTTCATTTATTTATTTATTGATATGCATGATGAAAGGTTAAGAGGAAGGTCACACCTGGAGTGGATGAAGTGTGTGAAGAGAGGAATTACTGTGCAGCAAGCAAAAGTGATTGTGCATGATAGAGGTGAATGGAGAACAACAGCAGTGAGTACATGAAAATGATGTGCTCATCAACCTCTAGGAGGGAGTGGGGAGCATGGGCATACTTGGCAGGTCCCATTGGCACATGGACTTGGTTAGGCTGCAGGGCACTCTGTAGGAAAGAAGCATCTGGGAACAGAGACTATGAAAGCAAGTGGTGGGATGGTGCTTAGTGAGAAGGATGCAGTGTGCAAAAGTTTGGCAGAATATTTTGAAGGATTGTTGAATGTAGAGGAGGATGGAGCAGTGATTGCTGCAGTTGCTATTATTATTATTATTATTAAACATAACGGAGAAGGCAGAGTGGGACGAGCGCAAGCGCTATAAGTTGCCAGATGACAACCCCCACCCACCTTGACCGTAGAAAGAAGAAAGGAAAAGCAATTAGCACAATAGTAGGATGAAATCAGAGCAGGAGGAGAAGATAGGTTAAACAATTATAAAGAACGCCTCAACGAACTGAGAATTATTAAAACTCACAAAAAAATTCAACAAAAAAAATCAACAATTCTGACTTATTTAATATATGTCAGACAACACGAGTAAATGTAGTATAACTACTTAAAACTTGATGGTATAAAATCACAGGTATAGTTACATAATTTATCACCGGTATAGCTGCAAAAGCAACCAGAGTTTAATTGACTAGACTCTTCAAGATTTTGTTCAAAGCAGACTTGAATTTTTGCACATCACTCGCAGTGCATGTGCCCTCGTCAAGCATGTTCCAAAGTCTTACAGCACAAGGAACAAAGCTTCGCTGAAACTGACTGGTGTGACACCTAACCTGCTGTAAGCAGCGCGCCTGTGAATTTGACGCAAGTCGAGTGTTTCTGGTGGGCACAAATGCATTTGGGATGGAGGCATTCAGCGGGTGAAGCTGGTTGGCATGAATCTTATATAGCATGCAGACACTGCTGACATTGCATCGGTGACCAAGATCCCAAGCTGCTTCGCCACCACAGAGGAACCTAACGGAGGAGACAACTCTGTCAATGAGACGGAGGTGGGACACAGCTGCGGAAGACCACACAGGAGCACAATACTCCAGCAGTGGAAGAATAAAACACCGGAAGCAGCTGGCAGAGATAGACTGGTCACCAAAAATCCGGTAAGCCTTCCTCACAACGCCAAGCTTTTGCGAGGCAGAACTGACAAGACGCCTGATGTGCCGTTCAAAAGACAGTTTTGAGTCGAATCTGACACCCAAAATATCAAGCACATCACATACTGTCAGAGGCGCGCCATCAACAAGCAGAGGGCCGTGAAGGGGATTTAGCGTGCGAGAGCGTGAAATACACAAGCATTTTGATTTTGATGCATTCAGTTTCATGTTCCAGGTGCGACACCAGTCAGATATACGTCTGAGATCCTCATTCAGGGATGTACTAACATCAAGACGTGAATTCGGTGACTCAACAGTAGCAACAAGTGTCACATCATCTGCATATCCGTAAATAGGATTGCTAGTGATTTGTAGTAGATCGGAAGTGTAGACATTGAACAGCAGAGATCCCAGTACGCTACCCTGGGGAACACCTGAGTGGACGCTGTACCAGTCACTGTAGCAACTATCAACGCACACACGGTGGGTGCGGTGGGTCAAAAATTGAGTCAAGATGGACAGTACCGGGCCACCGACACCAAAAGATTGCAGCTTCCTGAGAAGACCGGCATGGTTGACTCGGTCAAAAGCTGCAGAGAAATCAAGTTGGACTACCCTGGCTTCATGCCCACAGTCAAGAGCTTGCTGAATCTTATGAGAGATAGTGAGTAGCGCATCCGTAGTCCCTAGGTTCTTCCGATAAGCAAACTGATTAGCTGGTATCAAATGAGAGTGTTCAAGGTAACGAGAGAGATGACCAGAAATAACATGTTCAAAGATCTTAGAAAGTAACGGCGTGATAGAGATTGGTCTATAGTTGCTGGCATCAGATGATGGAGAGCCTTTAGGGATCGCTGTGATGTTCGCATTTCTCCAGCACATGGGGAAACTACCGGTCAGGATTAGGCGTCTGAAGACTGCACTCAGTTTGGGAGCAAGAACTGCAGCTGTTTCCTTCAGAAACATAGGAAACATCCCAAGCGGATCCGTGCCGCCATGGGAGTCGAGTGCTAAAAGTAGTCTCATGACTTCCTTAGACCTAAAAGCCAGTTTTGTCAAGACTGGCATGGCGGGAGGCAACTCGCTGGTGGGGGCTAGAGCTCGACAGAGCTTGGAGTCAAAGTGTTTCATCAGCAGATCAGCTTTGCCTTTTGGACTTGTGATCAGCTGTCCAGTATCAGAAAGCAGAGCAGGGAGAGATGGTCGCAAACCAAAGACAACTGACTTCAGCATGGACCACCACTTGTGCGGGTCAGATGCAGTGGATAGTTTTTCTTTCGCAGAGGTAAAATATTCGCTCTCAGCAGTCCTGTAGACTGCCGCACAGGAAGCTCTGGCAACAGTGTACGCATCCCAAGTTTCACGTGTCCTTAAGTGTGACCACCTGCGATAAGCCGCTTGCTTAGTGTCTCTAGCAGTACGACAATCAATGTTGAACCAGGCCTTGTCGTTGGAGCGCAAACAAACTTTCTTTACAGGAACCCTCCGAGAGATAATACGCTTCAGTTCCTCATTCAATGCTGAGACAGGATCAGGGTTGCTCAAGACCGGTCCTAGACGAATACGAGAAACGTCTTCTCTGACAGAGCTCCAATTAACGCGCCCCTTCAAGAAGACCTCTTTGGTGACTGTGTATGCAGGAATATTTTGTCTCAAGTTAAGTTGAATACTAATCGCAGAGTGATCTGATGTGCCAAGAGGTGCCATAGTGGTTACCTTGACTGTCTCTGGTACGTCGGTAAAGACAAGATCAAGCCGATTGCCAGCCAGATGTGTTGGACCCACAACTAACTGAGAACATCCAGAGACATTCGCAAAATCAAGAGCAGCACGACCATGGGAGTCAGTTGGAGAAACTGATTCAAGCCATTCACGGTGATGGGCATTATAATCACCAGCAAAAACAAAGGCTGCCTTTCGGTCCTCATCTTGAATCATTGCCATTGCCATTAACAAGCAGTCAAAGATAGTATCGTCACTGTCAGGGTTTCGGTAAGAGCCAAGGATGTAAAAATTCTGGAGTTGCGCACATACACGAATGACGACAGTTTCATGACAGGTACACTCGTATTTCGTTTTCCGATGAGCTGAGAAGCCTTCGCGAATGTGAACCGACATGCCACGTCTCCTTTTAGCTACACTGCGACGAATGAAAAGCGGCTTGCTGAACCTGGGAATCATGAGTTCGGAGTCATGTCGGTAGTCAGAAACGAGAGTCTCTGCGCAGATGATCACGTCATGACATTGGCTGACAACAGAAACGTCCTTAAGGTTGGCAAAGAGACCTCTGATGTTGGAGTACAAGACCCTACATGTATGACGACGTGATCTAACAGGGCCTGGATTTAATTCAACATCTCCACAGCGGAGCAGCAAAAGATGCGAATAGGGGTCAAGAGATAAGAAAACTAACATGGTCAATGAGAACGCCAGGGTCAATAAAATCAGTAAGGCAGTCAGAGGATGAATAAAATATAAACCCATAAAACTGAAAGTTAAAATAGCGGAACTACGAGGTCGAGCCTGGAGGTGCCGCCACACCAGGTAAGGCAATTATGTTCTGGAACCGCAAGTTCGCCATAATCAAGCGGACCCTGACAGTAGGGATGGCAAATAAAACTGCTGCCACCATACATCCCCTCATCCTGCCTGCACGACTTGAGATTGCAGAGAGGGGAAAACAGAGAAAGAGGATAGGAGTAAAACAGAAGATCAAAAGGTCACAAGCAAGAGAAAGAGAAAGACCTGATGTGTCACCCATCAGGGAAGGGAGGGTGGGAACTCCCTGGAAGACCGGGTGCACAGCTATGGCTGGGAGTCTGAATCCACCCTCAAAGATGGAAGGTAATGAGCAGGAGGAAAAGCAAGAAGCAGCTAGGGGAGAGTGAGGTTGCTGCATTCCTCATCCAGATAGAACTGTCCCCTACCCGGCGTGAAAATAGCTTGCAGATATACTACAAGCTATTTTAGGTAGTTACCTCTTGTCTGTCATTTAAAGAAAACAACAGACATTTGGCAATGGATGATGGGTGCCACCCACCAACCAACTAAAGTTGGTGGGTGGAAACGGAGTTGATGCATTAGGAGAAAAACATTGCAGCAATCGAGGGAGAGGAAGTTCAAGAGGCTGTGCAGGAAATGAGCAAAAGGAAAGCAGCAAGTTTGGATGATGTGCTGTAAAGTGCTTGAAAAGTGGTGAGGAGAGCATTTTGTTATTGTTGGTAAGGTTACTGAATGTGTGCCTTATTGGTGGCCAGGTGCTACAAGACTGGACAGTTGCATGTGTAGTTCCTTGATATAATGGAAAATGGGATAGACAGGAATTTAGTTTTCTGAGTGGTAGAAAATGTGTATGGTAGGGTGCTGATAAGGAGAATAAGAGAAGAAACAGAGAATGCCATCCAAGAGTAACAGCAAAGTTTTAGAAAGGAAAGAGGTTGTGTAGACCAGATTTTTGCAGTAAGGCAGTTGTAGGAAAATTTTTTTGGAAAGAAGTCATTTTGGCATTTGCAGACGTGGAGAAAACAATGATGCGATGGATAGGAAAGGCCTGTTAGATGATCAAAAAGTATGCAGAGTTGGAGGCAGCTTGCTGGAAGGAATAGCAGGGCATGTGTGAGGATTGGTGATGTTGTGAGTGAGTTCTCAGACAGAGTAGGTTTGCATGAAGGTTGTGTAATGTCGCTGTGGTTTTTCATTTTGTATCTGGATGGTGTAATAAAGGAATTGAAAATTAAGGTGTTAGGCAGAGGCCTGAGTTTGATCTGTGGGGAATCAGCTACTATTTGCTGATGGTACAGTTCTGGTGGCTGACTCAGAGAGGAAGCTGAAAAAGACTGGTGGAGGAGTTTGGATGTGTTTTAAGGAGAAGGAAGTTGAAAGTGAAGTTGGTTAAAATAAAGTAATGAAATGCTTGAGGGAGATACATTGTGAAAGGATTAATGTGAAATTGAATGGAGAGCTGCTGAAAGAGGTGGATTGTTTCAATTGTTTGAGATTGACACTTACATTGGACTTGAGAGTTGAGATGAAGGTGAAATCCTGAGTGAAAGAAACAAGAGTACTTGATGGACTGAAGGTGGACCAAAAGAGATCTTTAAACATACAACACTGGATGTGTGTGTTAAAAGAGGGTTATATGAGGGAATGGTGGTGCCCACTGTGATGTAGCTATGGTGCTGGAACATGGGACATGGAACATGGAAGTAGAGAAGAAATATTTAAATTTAATGGAAACAAAAGTGCTAGAGGAGTATGTGTGGAGTAACATAGAGGGACAGAATAAGAGAACTGGTGTTTTGAAAGAGTTGGCTGGACAGGCAGATTAGTGTGTGCAAATATGGTGTGGGCATATGGAGAGAAAGGAGGACAGAAGACAAGTAAAGAGATTAATAGTGTCAAATGTGCACAAAGGAAGGTTTCAGAGGATTGCCATGCCTGGAGTAGATCAGTTATTTGAAGAGAGGAATGACTGCAGTAAGCAAGACCAATTGCACATGGTAGAGATGAATGGAGAGCAGCAGTAGGGAGTGCATGAAAATGATGTGGTCGTATGAACCCCTGGAAAGGTGTGGGTACACTTGGTGGGGGCCATTGGTTTATGGATCCAGTTAGGGTGTGGGGCACTCCATAGGAAATGCCTTGGATCTGTTGTGGTCTCAGGATTGGAGTAGGTGTGTGGTGGGAATGGTTTCATTATGAAGAGATGGAGGTAAATTAGAGTGTGCTGTCAGGCCTTGCTATAGATGTATGTTGCCAGCTGTCCTATGCCTGAGCTCCTGGAATGTAGTATGGTAGTCCATGAGCCTTTCCCTTCCCACCAGGGATAAAAATGTGAATGATGTGTGTATGAGTGTGGTGCTTTTTCAGGCCCACCCTATGTGGGACTGCCAGTCTGGTTTATAGATAGATTAGTAGGTGACCTTTTTTGCACATGCATATTTACAAGATGCTTGATGTGTTATAAAAGTAAAATGTCTTTTCTTCTTTAATGTATGAAAAGTATTTCAGCAGTCATAACATATCTTAATACTTCTGTATTGAGATCTGCTTTGGACTTGGTAATGGAAGTTTTTAATAAGGACTGGTAGAAAGGATAAGATGTACATTGCCATTGTATTCAGAGGAAATAATAATAATATGCATAAATTTTATCCAGATACAGATAGCAATTTTTAATAGTCAGCTGAAGCTGTAGCGAAGGTGAAGTGCTACTTGGCCGCCCGGAAGTCGCTCAAGCGAGAAGTTTAGGCTCCCAACTACGACTCTTGGTCATAGCAGTGTTTAGTCCTTGTAGGGTAACATTTCCAGTGTCATAACTGTGTAGCTCTGGCAAAGGAAACTTAGCCTGGGTATTCTCTGTTTATTCAACAAAAACATGAACAATATATACAACAATTACTTAACACAACAAACGACACACACAAAATTATGGAAAAAGAGAGTGTATGTGTGTGTGTATGTCTGTGTGAAGAAAGGAGTAGTAAGATGTATTGAGAAGATGTGTAACACATGTGTCAAAGAGCGTGCACAGAATGTGATAAGTAAGAGAAATGTATAAAGTGATGAAAAAGATATGAAAGACAAAAGCCTGTGCAGTAGAGAGAGTGAAAACGGAAGGGTGAAAATAAAACAGAAAACGGAGTGCTAGGAGCAGTGACTTGTGTCCCGCTACAGTATTCCCCCCCTAGTGACGAGGTAGGAGGAACGTAACCGTCTTCTGGTGCCGAGTGGTGTTGGTGGCAACGTTCTGGCCGATGGTGTTGATGACGGCCGGGTCACTGTGAAGGAGGTAGGCAGGCTTGACTCGGTCGATGGAGATGGTGTCAGCCTTACCATCCTTGTCCACAGTGACCGTCTTTCTCCTCCTGCTCAGGACTTTGAAGGGGCCTTGGTAGGGCTGCTGCAGGGGCTTCTTCACAGCGTCAACCCTGATGAACACGTGCGTGCAAGTGTCCAGATCCTGGCTGACAAAAGTCTTGGAGGGAGACGTGCGAGGCTGGACAGGCTGCAGACGCTGCATGAAGTCAGAGAGGTTGGCAGCAAAGTCCTGAACGCTGCAAGGAGTAGAGCGAGGTGCAGGAGTTAGGAGTTCGCCAGGTAACCTAAGCTTGGTACCATAAACGAGCTCAGCGGAGGAGTGGTGTAGGTCTTCCTTTAGTGATGTCCGTATGCCAAGGAGGACGAGAGGAAGTGCCTGGGACCAATCTGCACGTGTGGCAGAGGCAGCTAAGGAAGACTTCAGCTGACGGTGGAATCTCTCAATGGTGCCGTTTGCCTGCGGGTGGTAACTGGGTGTCCTGAAGCGTTGGATGCCTAGTAGTGACATCACCTTGTACCACATACTGGACTCGAACTGGCTGCCACGGTCAGAAGTGAGGCTGAGAGGGACACCGAACCTGGAGATCCAAGTAGTGATGAAGGCACGTGCGACGGAGTCCGTTGTAATGTCAGCCAAAGGTGCAGCTTCCGGCCAGCGTGTGAAGCGGTCGACGCAGGTGAGAAGGTACCGGTAACCGTCAGAGTAGGGTAGTGGTCCAACGAGGTCGACATGCACGTGGTCGAACCGTGAAGAGACTGGAGTGAAGGCGGCCGCAGGAGAGCGTGTGTGTCGCCACACCTTGGAGGCTTGGCACTTGACACATGTGCGGGTCCACAGCCTGACGTCTTTGTTGATGCCAGACCAGATGAAGCGTGAGGTCATCATCTGCTGAGATGCTTGGATGCCAGGGTGGGAGAGGTCGTGCAGCTGACGAAAAACACGATACCGGTGGGTCTTCGGCAGGTAGGGCTGGCAGGAATCGGTGGAAGTGTCAGCGTAAACGTGCACTGTGGTTCCTGGGAGTTGTATCTTCTTCTTCTGTAGTGCGGGGTTGTCTTGGAGTTGCCGCAGCTCTTCATCATTGGCCTGGTCAGCAGCGATGGCAGTGTAGTCGATGGGAGAAGATGACACAGCAGAGATGTTGTGCGAGAGAGCATCAGCTGGGGCGTTGTGTTCACCTTTGACGTAGCGCAGATCCGTGGTGAACTGCGAGATGAAGTCAATGTGACGCAGTTGTCGCGGTGAACAGGAGGTCTTGATGTGCAGGGACTTCGAAGTGAGTGGCTTGTGGTCGGTGTATACATGGAAGTTGCGACCTTCCACGAAGTACCGGAAACGCTTGATGGCCTTGTAGACGGCGAGAAGTTCCCTGTCGTAAGTACTGTACTTGGATTCTGCCTTGTTAAATTTCTTTGAGAAGAAAGAGAGCGGTTTCCAACCTCCGTCGACATACTGCTGTAGAACTGCTCCGATGCCGATGTCAGAAGCGTCTGTGGCGATAGAGATGATGGCATCTGGGGCAAGGAAGCTGAGAGGTGAGACGGAGCTGAGAGCTTGTTTTGCCGCTGTGAAAGCTTCCTCAGTGGCTGGAGTCCAGACTAAGGAGATGGACTGTCCTCTCTTGCAAGGCTTGATCATCGCGTAGAGGGGCTGAAGAAGTAGTGAGCAGCTGGGGATGAAGCGGTTGTAGTAGTTCAGCATCCCCAGGAATTGCTTGATTTGGCGCAGTGTTGTAGGCTTGGGGAAGTTCTGGATGGACTCGCACTTTTCTTGCAGTGGAGTGATGCCTTCCAAGGAGACAGTGTGGCCAAGGAAGGTGATGGAGGGGACCCCAAACACAGACTTGTCGACGTTGACTTGCACCCCGTAGTCTTGCAAACGGGTGAGTACTTGCTGGAGGTGCTGTTGGTGCGTCTCTGCGTCAGGACTGGCGATGAGGAGGTCGTCGATGTACGCGAAGCAGAAGAGGAGACCTCGAAGGACTTCGTCAATGAAGCGTTGGAAGGTTTGAGCGGCATTCCTCAAACCAAAGGGCATCCTGACGTACTCGAACAATCCGAAGGGTGTGATGAGAGCAGTCTTCGGAATGTCCGCTGGATGGACGGGGATGTGGTGAAAAGCTTTCACAAGGTCGATCCTCGAGAAGTAGGTGCATCCGGAGAGCTGAGAAGAGAACTCCTGGATGTTAGGCACTGGGTACCTGTCCTCGACGGTGCGCGAGTTGAGAGCGCGGTAGTCTCCACATAGTCGTAGTTCGCCATTTTTCTTAGGCACGATATGGAGAGCGGAAGACTAGTTGCTGGAGCTGGGCCGTATGATGCCTTGCTGAATGAGGGACTCGAACTCTGCCTTAGCTTGTCTGGCGCGCTCTGGAACTAGGCGGCGGGCCTTGGCGTGGGTAGGAGGTCCCTTGGTCTCGATGTGGTGCGAGACGTGGTGTGTGACCGGCTTGCTGGCTGAGTACGGCTGCGTCAGCGTAGGGAAGGACTTCAGCAGGGAGGAGAACTGGTGGTCTGCCTTGACGAGGGAGATCTGTGTGCTATCACCATGAGTGACCTGTCCCTTTGTTGTGACTGAGGTGAGAGGATCGAGCAGCTTCCGACCCTTGATGTCCACTAGGAGACCGAAGTGTCGGAGAAAGTCAGCACCTAGAATTGGTTGCGTGACAGCTGCTACGTAGAACGTCCACTCGAAGGTACGGCAGAGGTTCAGGTGAAGTTGCAAGGTGCGTCGCTTGTACACAGGAATCTCCGTACCATTGGCGGCGTGAAGGTGAAGGAGGGGAGGCAACGTCCGGTCTACACCAGGGGCAGGGAGAATACTGACGTCTGCACCAGAGTCGATGAGGAACTTGGTCCGGGAGAGAGGGTCATACAACTTCAGTAGCGCAGACGAGGTGTCGCGAACACAATGCGCCGCTAGTGCTCGCTGTTGGGGTTTAAAGACTTGGCGAAGGTACAGGGAGCCTTACAATTTCTTGCGTCTTTCCCGAACTCTTCATGGTAGTAGCAGAAACTAGAAGTCTCCGGCGTCTTACTGTTTGAACGCTGGCGGCGCCGGAAGTGGTGTCTGGAGGAAGAACGCGAACGCGAGTATGAGCGTTCTCTGACCTCTCTCCGAAGATCTCTCACTTCAAGTATAAGCTGTGAGATGAGCTCAACAAGTTGCTTGGTACTGTCTTCTGCTGAGATGGAGGCTACGGAGTCGACGTCATCAGGCATTGTGCTGAGTGGACCACCACGTGACTGTGTAAAGTACACTACAGGCGTCGGAAAGTCCGGGAGCCACAGCGGTGAGGAGTGAAGGCGTGAGGCGCCGGTGTGACCGGGTGCCACAGCGGTGAGAGATGCTGAATTGGGGCAATGTCACTTCACTCACCACTGAACGAACTGTACGTTATCCTTGGCACTGCACTCACCACTGAACGAACTGTACGTTATCCTTGGCACCGCCCTGTAAGTAATCCACGGATGACAGTGTTAATCCTGGGCGATGGACCGTAGGTAATCCCCAATGAAGAGCTGTAGATGGAGGCGGGACGCGGCCAGTGGGAGGGCTCCAGGTAACAGCAGGAAACTGGAGGGGCCGGCAGAAGTTACGTGGAGGAGCGTCCGCGACTGGGAGAGACTGCTGGCCAGTGGCGAGGGCCAGCTGGAGAGTGCCGCGGGGGGGGGGGGGGCGGGCGCCGTGAGGGCGGCCGGGCGGCTGGGGGCGGCGTACAGGCGGCTGGGGGCGGCGTACGGCGGGGTGGCGGCCGGGCAGCGTCGGTGAAGTGGCGGGGGCTGGGGTCTGCTGCTGGAGGCGGCGACACCGGCGAAGGGGCAGCTGCCGGAAGATCCGCCCGTAGCCGACCGCGTCGCCTTGGCCAGGTGGTTGGAGGATAGCAGCAGGGTGGACTTGGCTGCTCACTCCGGAAAAACAACGGGGTCACCAATTGTAGCGAAGGTGAAGTGCTACTTGGCCGCCCGGAAGTCGCTCAAGCGAGAAGTTTAGGCTCCCAACTACGACTCTTGGTCATAGCAGTGTTTAGTCCTTGAAGGGTAACATTTCCAGTGTCATAACTGTGTAGCTCTGGCAAAGGAAACTTAGCCTGGGTATTCTCTGTTTATTCAACAAAAACATGAACAATATATACAACAATTACTTAACACAACAAACGACACACACAAAATTATGGAAAAAGAGAGTGTATGTGTGTGTGTATGTCTGTGTGAAGAAAGGAGTAGTAAGATGTATTGAGATGTGTAACACATGTGTCAAAGAGCGTGCACAGAATGTGATAAGTAAGAGAAATGTATAAAGTGATGAAAAAGATATGAAAGACAAAAGCCTGTGCAGTAGAGAGAGTGAAAACGGAAGGGTGAAAATAAAACAGAAAACAGAGTGCTAGGAGCGGTGACTTGTGTCCCGCTACAAAGCCTTACCTATGGCAGTGATGCACTCCTCTATCACATGCTTTAGGAGGTTCCTGGTAGTCTCTTCAGCCTTGCCATGCAGTCATTGCCTGAAAGGGAATAGCCTGATGCCGTATTTACCCTTGTAATACAGTCATAATTTGTTAAACTTCATTGTTACTTTTTAGCTCATGTTTTACACCTTATATTAGAGTTAATACAGGTGTATCAAGATTATACATGGAATTTGAAAAGTGTGGTTTACTTTGCTTATTTTAGCTGCCACTTGCAGATAACTGACTTGTGAAACATTCTTTTTATTCCAGTCTTGCTAAATACATTAGAATGTATTTAGTGTTTGTTTATTATAAGATCAAAATTGCATAATTCCAAAAAAATTGTGTTGAAGGTATGCAGGAAGATTGGACTGTTCTCAGAGTACTAGCCGTGGGAAAGAGCCAGAACCTCAAATATTCACAGAACTGGTTCTTTGGCCTGGCAGATATGTGGGAATCAGCACCAGAAGTGGTTCCTTGAGGAACTATGTTGAGTATTGGAACCACCAGCACATGCAATGAGTACCAAAGTGTAGATGGTCCCCAAGCTATGAACATCTGAAGATACAAACGAGAAGTCTGCCTCAGAAGAACTTCCAAGCCACCTGTAGCACCAAGATGAAGATCAAAAGGTGCCATGTTTACACTCCAGAGCACCACTACACTGCTGTGTTATGTTGTATGTAAGGACAAGACACACACTTGTGTGGTAGTGCTGCACCATTGTGTTATGCTTAATGTGAAGACAAAACACAATCACTTGTGTGGCAGTGGTGCACCACATTGTCATGCCAAATATGTGAACAAAACACTCACACAGTGCTAGGCTGTGTAACTGGCATAAATAAGCGTTTTCAGTGTTTTCAGTATCTCGACTTTCACGATCCTCAAGTTTAGTGCTATGATTTTGAAAAAAAAAAAAAAAAAAGAACTCAAGAGGGTTCTGTACACACAAAATAACACTACTGTGAAGACTCAAAAATAGCCTTCTGGATCCTAATATAAGTTGGGGAGTGTGTGTATTGGAGCTGCCAGTGTGTGACTTGACGGCTACCGGTGTGTAGCAGTTCCAGGACTCTTATAAAATACTCAGGCTTAGATGAGTGTGAAGAGATGTATCCCAGCATGCTGGGATGATTACCTACTCCCAAGAGGCAAGCCATTTGCATTACTCCTCAAACATCTTGTGTTTATGGTTATTTTCAATGCTGCATAACTAAATGCTTGTGAGACATGACTCATGAGGATGTGTAATACCTAGTCATAAGGAATAGTTAAGGTGGAACTGGCTCCCAGACCTGGAACTGGTTCCCAGCCAGCAGTGGTGGATCTGTTGGAACTGGCTCTGGAGACACAATACAATCCACGTGTGGTCATGTGTTCACCAGTGAGTTGCATCACATCAGTAGTATATATTCTGTTAGTAGTGTGAAATGATCCACAGGCGTCCATACAATTTTATGCTCCTAATGAACAATATGTATCTCCTGCATTGATGGCTTGTGTCAAATTGGTGTATTGAATGTTTTTCCTTCCACAGTGGGGGGAAGTCAGCTGTGCTGGCAACCACTGTGAATGTGTTAATTGTTGTGGCTGTGCTTTATCTGTAAACTCAGTCTGATAATTTGTCAAGCAAGTAGTCATGTACTTAGTCACCAAGATATTTATTAATTCAACTGAAAACAATGACGTTGTCAGTCAGTCAGGTATTTATGTATGATGCAAGTCATTACCGTATTAGCTTGATAATCAGACAGCCACTTACTCAGTCGTTGAGGTAATGGGGCATTCATTATCTCATTTGGTGTTTCAAGCTTCTCAGTACTAACTTCCTTCCTTGCTTTGCAGGAATCCAATCCGCCAAGGAGTGCATGTCGGCGACTGTTGCTCCAGCCTGGAACCAGCATCACCACCAGAAATTCCAAGACAGACAACAGAGACAACAAGGACTCGGCTGGCTGTGAGGAGGGTGCCACAGGGGACACCGCCTCTGATAGGTATGCTACACCACTATTGGCTGTTTGCCTTAACACGTGCAACAAAAAGTCCTTAAATGAATCAGTAGGGAGCAAGCAAAGCAGATCAAGAGTAGGGCAGAGCAAGCGTTCACATGTCAAGGACTGCAAAAAGTACACTCAGAAGTCCATCTCTCCCTTCTTCCTGAGACGAGCCAAGTAGCTGTTCTTTGCTCCTTGTATAAGCAGGTTAATTTTTATGTTAGTATGAGTAGAAATAGAGAGAGAGAGAGAGAGAGAGAGAGAGAGAGAGAGAGAGAGAGAGAGAGAGAGAGATTGTATGGACACAAATTTGGCTCATTTTTAAATTAATATACACTAAGGCAAGGAGAGAGAGAGAGAGAGAGAGAGAGAGAGAGAGAGAGAGAGAGTTTGTATGGACACAAATGGAAAATGTCTTAAAAAAACAAAGATGTTTGTAATATTTGTATGAGTCATTACAGTACCACAGAAAAAAGCAGCTCGGTGAAAGCTCAGTGAGTCACTACAGTATCACAAAGCAGCTCATTGAAATATGCAAGTTTTGGTTCACTACAGTATCCAAAGCAGCTCATTGAAATACACAAGTTTTGCATCACTACAGTACCTCAAAGCTTATTGTTTAGACAGAAATGGGAATGACAGCTTTGATGATGAATTGTAACTTGAATAATGCATTACAATTAAGTAGGTAGCTCAATAATGGTGTGACTATTCAACAAGTGCACGTTTTATTTATTGATTGAATTTTTTTAATGGTGTGTGTGTGTGTGTGTGTGTGTGTGTGTGTGTGTGTGTGTGTGTGTGTGTGTGTGTGTGTGTGTGTGTGTGTGTGTGTGTGTGTGTGTGTGTGTGCGCGCGCACCGGTGCATTTTAGCTTTTGCTTAAGTTATTTTACTAATTATAAATACAGAGCATCAGTGCTCTAGCTGTCCTGTTTCCTTGTGTGTGTGTGTGTGTGTGTGTGTGTGTGTGTGTGTGTGTGTGTGTGTGTGTGTGTGTGTGTGTGTGTGTGTGTGAGTTTGTACAGTAAACAAGTGGTGAGTATGCCAGTGTTGTGTTTGTCTTCTAGTGGAGTGACAGAATGCTTGTCTTACTCTCCATGCACAGTGATTGATTCCCCAGTGTGCTGAGAGAATACTGGGGCTTTTTGTGGGATAGTGGTACTGTTGTATTCACCTGTGGCTTGTGAATGGGTGCCATAAATGTTGAGTGGTTCATCCCCCTTGATGGAGTGTTGGAGGTGATGTGTTGGGAGGTGATGAAATCTCAGATGGCTTCATTGCCAGCAATTTCAGTGTTGAGTTGTCAGACCAAGACTCATTGTGAACATTTGAGTAATGCTTTTTCTAGAGATGAAATCTACTTGAGGGAGAAGTGACTTAAGTAAAACACAAAATTTTATAAAAATGCAACATAGACTTCATCCTTGTGAGCACATACATGTGTATGTGCCACCTGAAGCAGTAAATGTAGCACACAGCATCTTTGTATAGTTTATTTGTATATACACATCATGTACACTACACCTGTTTAAACAGTACACTTGTATGTATAGTCTGTTTATGAATGACTTTCAGACAATTATAGACAATTATTTGATTGCTTGAACATTTTGCTGAGTGTGGTGTCAGGTGACAGCAAGGGGTGGGGCCTTGACACATCATCACCCTGGACATGGGACATCACCCTGGGCATGGGACATCATCACTCTGGGCATGGGACATTATCACCCTAGACATGAGACATTATCACCCTGGACATGGGACACCACCCTAGGTATGGGGCATCATGCCCCTGGACATGGGACATCATGATCCTGGACATGGAACATCATCACGCTGGACTTGGAAAACTACCCTAGATGTGGGACATCATAATCCTGGGCATGTGACATTGTCACCCTGGGCATGGGACATCATCACTCTGGACATGGGACATCATCAGCCTGGATATGGGCCCCCATCATCACCCTGCACATGGGCCTGGCTTGGTAATATGACATCAACAAACTTGACAAGAAAAGTATCGCATTCAATTTGACAGTGGCAGTTTGTTTAAAGGTTTGCTTCTAAGGTATGTCTGACTATGAGGGACTGTATACTGATATAAGGTATCATGACTGTCATTACTGTTTGTTACAATGAGCCAACAACAGGATTAACAGTATTGACTTGTATTACTTTTCATGGATTTTCTAATACAACTTTTTATGGAATGTATAAAAAAGAGTAAAAGTAGAACTCAGCTTCTACCATTTCCAGAACAGTGTTAAGATCATTTGTTTTTGAGTTTTTTTTATTTTGAATCACAGAAAAGTTTAAGTTTAGTTTGGTGGTTTCAGAATTGTGTCAGTTCGATATTCACTTGTTGAGCATCATGTCGTTGCTGACAACCTCTGGCATTGCCTTCACTATTATTGCAGCTCTCTTGCATCATCCTCAAATGTACAGTGGTCTTCCTTATTCTGCTCATTGTCATGATCACTGCACCATTGTTAATACTTAAGATCACTATCATTAGTGCTACCTTTATCATCACCATAATAATTCACCATAATGAAGTCTCTGCTTTCAGGTTTACGCATTATTATCACTCAAAACCACTACCATAAGAGTTATTCTGTTTAGTAATGCCATGTCAGAGTTAGTAATAACTGAACAAAAGCTACCCTCAAGATCATCACAGTAGTATCATTATCTGTTAACAAGTTTCTTTCCTGTGATCTGTCATCAGTGATCTGTGTCACCAGTATTGCATGTGATTTTGCTGTGTGTGTGTGTGTGTGTGTGTGTGTGTGTGTGTGTGTGTGTGCGTGCGTGCGTGCGTGCGTGCGTGCGTGCGTGCGTGCGTGCGTGCGTGTGTTCGTGCGTGCGTGCATGCATGCGTGCGTGCGTGCGTGTGTGTGCCTGGTTGTAACTATGGCAAAAGAACTTCGTACTGTTTTGTCTCCATGACTACTTTGTAATCCAACTTTTTATTAAAACCATGAATGCTCCTCGCCAGGACCACATTCTCTTCAAATTGTTCCAGACCTCTGTGCTTTTTTTTTTTTTGGAAAATAGATGAAATAAAGATGAAAATTTAACTATACCTGTACTGAGGAGAGTTGATGTAACAGGAAGGGGAGGAGAGATGGTGTAAGAGGAAGGGAAGGAGGAGAGATGTTATTGTTTGGAAAGAGAATCCCATCCACAGGTCATTGATTTTGCCATAATAAAGAGCTCAGCAAGATTCATAATATTTTCATTTTATTTTTCTTATTCCCATGTTCACTTTATGTGGAGCACTGGGTGCTGGAAAGGAGCTGAAAGGTGACCTGGCAGCCATAGCAATACTGTACTGCTGTGGGAAATCAAATAAAGAAATAAGTGAGGAAACAAGTGTTTAAAGACAGTCTCTACTCTTCTCCATATTTGTCCCAAGGTCACCAAGATTTAGAACCAGATCAGAGAATGTTGTGTGATCTGCACCAAACTATGATCTGGCAAATCCAAACCAGTGCGTGTGACATATGATCCTCCTGGTGCACAGTTGCCACCTCTCCAACTGTCAAACTAACATCTGTTTGACCCACTTGCACTGTTTCTTGAGAGATGGTAGTTTGGTCAACTTATCATTCCCTTCATGATGCTTGCGTGCACATTCTAGCCACCGTATGCTCATTCACTTGTGTTGCTGCTGCTGTCAGAGTTCTGACCTTTGAAATACCAGTAAGAACTTTCATTATTCTTTCCTCTTTGAAAATACTAATTTATTTTATTATATTATCCTTTGCTTGACTGTGTACAGTAGGGGACATAACAACAGACTTGATTTGTTCCATTGTACCATTCATTATGGCAAATGTGCATTATAGCAGAAAAAAATTTATTGGTTCTCTCTCTCTCTCTCTCTCTCTCTCTCTCTCTCTCTCTCTCTCTCTCTCTCTCTCTCTCTCTCTCTCTCTCTCTCTCTCTCTCTCTCTCTCTCTCTCTCTCTCTCTCTCTCTCTCTCTCTCTCTCTCTCTCTCTCTCTCTCTGTGTGTGTGTGTGTGTGTGTGTGTGTGAAAGTAGGAACAATCCTAAAGACTGCTAAACAGAATGAGGGATTGAAAATGAAGATGGAATTACGTATATGAGAATGAGAGTGAAAAACAATGAAGTTAAAATAACATGAAATGAGAGAGAGAGAGAGAGAGAGAGAGAGAGAGAGAGAGAGAGAGAGAGAGGGGGGGGGGGGGGATGGAGGGGCTCACTCCTTTGCCCCTTACTTCTGACAGATAAGGGGGAGAGGAGGTGATAGGGAGGAAGGTTTGAGACAAGATGAAAGAAGGGAGCAGAAAGGAAAAAAAGGAGGAAGGGACAGGCAGATAGGTGAGCACCGGCTTACACAGCTGGTGAGTTAGTCTTGCTAGGTTTGTTTTGTTATTCCAATTAAATTTTTATTAAAAATTTCATTGCCACCATGAATCGCAGGTTCATTTTTGCTAGTTTTGGTTAGTTACGTCAGAGGCAGCTGCAGTGCACCTCAAGGATTATACGTCATGTGCCAGTTTAGATTTGCCAGACCATAGCAGTAATTCTTGGCAGCTTACTGTTTGTGCCAAGACTTCTTGCCAGTACTGTATGTATACACACACAAGTTGACTATCAGTACTTTGGCACCCTTGGTTCTGTGTAGAGCCAACAAGAATTAGACATTTCCCTTGATCAACTGAGTTTTATCCCTTGACACTTCTAATACACCAGATTATGTCTAAAAGACTTGAATAGTGTGTCTGGTGTGCCAAGAAATGTTTTGAAATTAAATATAACAGCTCCTGTAGTTACTGTAAATTAAGCACCTTGACTGTTGTGGCCAGGCAGTACTCAACTCACACTGACTGTTGTGGCTGGGCAGTACCCACCCTGACTGTTGTGGCTGGGTGGTACCCATGCTGACTTGTGCCCAGGCAATACCCATCCTGACTTGTGGCTGGGCAGTATCCACCCTGACTTTTGTGGCTGGGCAGTACCCATGCTGACTGTTGTGGCCAGGCAGTACCCACCCTGACTTTTGTGACCAGGCAGTACCCACCATGACTGTTATTGCCAGGCAGTATGCATCCTGACTGTTGTGGCTGGGCAGTACCTGCCCTGATTGTTGTGGCCAGGCAGTACCCACTCTGAGTGTTGTGGCCAGGCAGTACCCACCCTGACTGTTGTTGCCAGGCACTATCCACTCTGACTGTTTTGGCCAGGCAGTACCCAACCAGACTATTGTGGCTGGGCAGTACCTACCCTGTCCCTCTCAGCCTATTGACCTGAGGGATAATTTCCTGATGCACACAGAACCACCTGAACTGGCAACCCCGCTCAGCTGGTGGAGCCACACCTCAGTGTTGGTGTGGTCATTGATCCCAGGTGAGGTGGGACAACTTAATCTCATCTTTATTTTCCCCTTAGTATCTCAACTGGCATGGAAATGCTACAGTTTAAGTACAGAAGGTGTAATCTTTCCCTTGTAACATACCATGCTTGAGAAAATATATCAAACTGCAATGTTGAGTTGTACTAAATTGTACTGTGCTGCATGCTCGGTGAAAAGGAAGCAAAGCATGAAAGAAGATAAATCAGGGTGTCTTGACCCAGGCCAGGATTTAAACACAGGATCTTCTGAGTAAGCAAGCTTACTCCTGCACCACTGGGCTAGTTTATCATCATCATCATCATCATCATCATCATCATCATCATGAGCTGCAATAATTGCACTGCAGGACAGTGACCACTTATGTGATGTGAACTGTTGTGGAGTATTTTCACATTTGACAACTTGACATTGGCAAATTATGAGGATCCTGGATGAAAGTAGTGTGAATGGATGTGAAAAAGGGAACTTTTCCACTTACTCTAACCTGTCACATTAACACAAACTTGATATTGAAGCTCAACAATGCATAAATTCAGGCTTCTGAGTAGGTGTTTGTATCAGCATGTATTCTTAAGCCTGGGAGCCTTCTTGAGTCTGGCCTCAGTTGATGTGAATGATCTGCAGCTCTTTGAGGAGCTTCAAGGCCTACCAGTGACATATTGTATTCCATTTTATGCATGCTTGGGGTGACATCCAAGGAGAAATCAGAAAGATAAAATATTAAAGATTAAAAAAAAAAAAAAAAAATATATATATATATATATATATATATATATATATATATATATATATATATATATATATATATATATATATATATATATATATATATATATTTAGATTTTTGTTGCCCTTGGCCAGTGTCCTTCCTACATAAAAAAAAAAAATACACACACACACACACACACACACACACACACACACACACACACACACACACACACACACACACATACATACATACAGTGGAACCTCAGTTACTGAACACCCTTTTTTAAGAAATTGGTTTTCAAACAAAATTTGAAGTCATTATTGCTTCAGTTGCCATACCATAATTCAGTTCTAGAACAAAGTTATTTGATTTCAAATATTAAGAGACAACAAAAGCTACCATTTATTATTAATTTATAGTTTCTATAAATATTTGCTTTATTTTTACATATCTGGAAGAGAGACACACAGTATAAGACTGTAAATCAATCTTGGAAATAAAGTAAATGTAATCTTGCTGAAAAGCCTCCATGTAAACAAACAGTTTTCAGTGCTCAGTAATCCTCATTCACCTGTGGCTCTCAATTTTTCCAGTAGCTTTTCCCAGCAGCAAGATGTCTAAGTGTCGTGATCACCTACATTTTGGCAGTAAGTGGGTTGCTCCTCTGTGTTCCTTTGTAAGCCTTCCCTCACTAGATTGGTGACAAAGAGAATACGTTCATGGTCTAAACACTATCTTCTGATGAGTTCTTTGTTACTAAGTTCATTCAGTACTTCCTTTTTGGGTAAATAATTTTTGAGCTGGAGATGTTGTGAAGCAGCCATCTTGGCTTTGAGAGCATCTGTCTGAGCTGTTAAGACAGGGTGGAATGGTGTCTGGGGATGGACTAATGCATTTTACATTGATTCCTGTGGGGAAAATAATTTTGGTTTTCGAACATTTAGGATTTTGAACGGCATTCGGGAACAAATTAAGTTTGAGAACTGAGGATCCTGGATGAAATATATATATATATATATATATATATATATATATATATATATATATATATATACATATATATATATATGATGACATATATATATATATATGATGACATATATATATATATATATATATATATATATATATATATATATATATATATATATATATATATATATATATATATATATATATATATATATATATATATATATATATATATATATATATATATATATATATATAGACACACACACACACACACACACACACACACACACACACACACACACACACACACACACACACACACACACACACTAGATTATGTGTATTGAAAGTGTCTGTATCTCAAAACTAAATTCATATCTGAAGTACTGAAGTATAGTTAACAGGGCCAGTGGTAGCTATGATTGTGATCTGTAATATGTATGTCTTATATTTGAGGAGATGGAGTCCCATTTCATTCTGCTTGCTAATTATTTTATGGAAAAGTTAGTTTAATATGAGGAAGTAGTCTGTTTGGTACATTCTGATTATTACTTAAAGGGAGATTAAATAATAAGAGACTTACTCTTGTGTAGTTAATTTTAATGAGAAGTATTTTGAATGAACACAGAATTGAGAATTACAAAAGAGATGTCATAAATAAAAGGTTGTAATTTGTTGGAGTGAATGTTTCATGTGTGGAGTATTGTGTAAACAGCCACCTGCCATTTTATAGTTTTGAGGAAATTATGTTTAAAGAAAGTTCAAAAAATTCTGTCAGTAACTGCTATTCAGCAGTGGGTTTCAGTGTTTTTGTGTTCATAAAAAGCTTAAAACAAAAGCTATTGGACTACATGAACAAAATTACTGTGATGGCAAGAATTCTGCTTCCTTTCAGGGTGAGAACATAGACTGCTGGAGTTGTGTTCAGAAATTGTAGGTTTTGGGGCATTTTCCTTTTTCCTTTTTTATTTATTTATTTTTTCATGTTTCCAATCATTAAAGATAACTTTCATCAAGGGACATTTGATTATGGAAAAGAAAATAACCTAAAGTGTAATAAAATGGAGCCAAATTTTCAGAGATCCACAAACCCTTTCTACATACTTATAGACCATGTTATTGTACTGAATTGGATATTTCTCACAGCACTTGATGTCACACTGATGGGAGTAGGGAGCGACTACTCCATTGGCTAAAGCACACCTTTTTAAGTGACTGCCATGCTTTACACATCCTACACTGGCTGAGTTTGACAAAAAAATCATGCTGCTTTAGGCTTGTGAATCATCTGCTCTAATGTTGCCTTTTTCTTTAGTCTGCTTCACCACACAGTGCAGCAAGAACTCAGCTATCAGATGCTAAGAAGTCAATACCACTTGATTTGGTTAGGTTGCCCCTTTTACACTATACACCTCATAGGAACTACCAACATAGTGGGAAGAAGTTCTGTATTGTTCTTGCCAAGTTTGGCTTCTTGGTGCTAACTCAGTACAGGGACTTATCAAACATTGTATGAATTATGCACACCATTACTAAGCAGGGTGAAATCAAAGGTTTTTTGTCTCATCTCCATTGTTTAAGTGATTGTCCTTGATCTCTTAACACTGCTGCAGTGTTGCATCTCTTATGAGTTTGTCACCTGCATGCCTCACCCTCTTGACCAAAGTGCTCAAGACTTCCTGTCTACCCTAATTCTTTCTATAATCTAGGTCAAGAATTAACTACTACTTTCTCTTATTCATCTTTTCCACTGCCTGATACTGTTTCCTGCCCTCCTGTGACAAACTGTTTTGAGAAAAGAATATCAGAGTACTTCCAGAAATTATTTAGGTTTTTTTTAAGCATTATTTTGTTTGTGTCTAAACCTTGGAACCAACTTCATTTCCACTTGATAGTGAAGTGACAGGAGAGTCAAGACCAGCCAAAAAATCACACAGGCTGTGGCAGTCACCTTGGCTTGGCTGGCAACTTGTCAAACTTGCATGTTTACAGGAGTGTTGTGTCACGGGTTTACTCTGTGGTGATGGCCTCTCTCATGGAGTGTCTCTCCTTCGTGGGGTTTTTGCTGCATCAATCAGTGTAATGCCTTGAAAACATAAAAATGTGTTATCTGAAGACGGTAAATTGGCCATGAGAGTCTATCACTGGGACCAGCCACTAGCAGGACACAGTAAATAGAAGTCCAGTATATCCCTTGACTGGTCTCTTGCTCCCAAAGGGGGAGAAAAAAAAAAAATTGAGATCAGACTGCTTACTGAAGTAAGAAAGAGAGAGAGAGAGAGAGAGAGAGAGAGAGAGAGAGAGAGAGAGAGAGAGAGAGAGAATTGTGACTGGTGCAACAAAGTACATGTAAGGTATAGTGTTGTAGCATTGCTTGTGCTTCATGGTATGTCATGTATGTATGTATTGGGTGACCTTTTTTGCCTTTGTTAAGCTTATATGGTTTTGGGATTAAGTTGTTAATATTATTATTATTATTATTATTATTATTATTATTATTATTATTATTATTGTTATTATTATTATTATTATTATTATTATTATTATTAATTATTATCAGCATTACTATTATTACTGGTAGTCTGACTGATTTCTCAAGTGTTTTTTGCCAAAATATCATGTCATGTTCCTACCACTAAAGCTTGTGTGTTACTTAACTGCTAAAGTAATTGTGACCCTTGCCTCTAGAGTCTCTCTCTCTCTCTCTCTCTCTCTCTCTCTCTCTCTCTCTCTCTCTCTCTCTCTCTCTCTCTCTCTCTCTCTCTCTCTCTCTCTCTCTCTCTCTCTCTCTCTCTCTCTCTCTCTCTCTCTCTCTCTCTCTCTCTCTCTCTCTCTCTCTCTCCATATATATATATATATATATATATATATATATATATATATATATATATATATATATATATATATATATATATATATATATATATATATATATATATATATATATATATATATTAATTTAACTGTATTTGTAGTAAGATTGACAGTGAGGTGGATGGTTTGGCATGTTCAGATCAACTTGAAGGATGATGCTCTGTTCCTCCCCTTGAGTAACTGTCCTGACTGGCTTGGTGCCTTGGCTCCCTGCCCCTGCTGGCTGGAGGGAAACAGGGCACATTTGTCAAGTTTTTCTGAACGATGTATAGTGAGTTTCTGTTGCAAGCTAATATTGTAATATTCTTGGCATGTTGCATCAGGGAGGCAGGACATGGGAAAGCTATAATTTACTTAATATTTACATCAATAAAGTGTTTACCAGTCATCTGTATTACTCTTACCTTATCCTAATTCTTAGTTAAGTTCTGCTTTTGTTGACAAAAGTGTAAGATTTTGTGGCTTTTAAAGCAACATCTTGTCAAAGAAAGTGATGTATATTTCGTGCCACAAGAACTTGAAAGTTTCCCCTTTTTGTTTGCTTTCCTTTATCTGTATCTCTGAGACACCTCATGGCTCTTGCTCATTTCTCAAACATTCCTTTCCATATTTCTGAACTTCTATTGTATTTGATTTTACTTACTCCTCATTTCATGTATTCTACCTTTCAGTGACAAATTTTACTCATTTGTCTTCCCTGCACATGAGCACATTTCATGTTACTTGTCTCAACCTCACAAATTATTTGTTGTGCTCCACCACACATCTTTTGCTACACTTCTTAAGGGTCTTTTGACACCTGTGTACCACTGCCTTTATCATTATTACATGTTCTGAAAGTTTGCCTCTCCTATCCACAGTTTCACTCCAATTGCATATATTTGGCCGAAATTGTATCACTTGTAAAAGACTTTACTTCAGTGTGACATGGAGCAGCTGCTGCTTTGATGTTGAGCTAGACTGGTATTGAGTGAAGCATCTTGTCACTGTGGAGGCAGAAACTATCATCAATTGATCACAACTATTTGTAGTGGGTTAACCATCTCTTGCCTCTCCTGTGACCAACATTGTTCATGTATCTATTACTATGATTGTAGCTCTTCTTAGTTCATAGGAAGTGAAGATAGAAGAGTAAAGATTCTCATCCTTCTACCCTCTTCTCTATTGGTTATGTATAGGGTTGTGTAAGTTGGATACAGGATGGAGTATGTGAGTCCCCAAAGACATCTATTTAAGATAGAAAATCAGTAAACAAGAAAAGTTTATGGGATGGAGTGTTTTTATAAAACAACACTTATGCAAAAGTAATCTTTCACAGTCTATAGAGAAAGGATTGTATATTATCTGCATTCTACCAATTCTAATGTAAGGACTGCCAAAAGTCTGGAAGTCCTGGAATGAAAACTTCAGAGTACCAAAGAGGAATGGAGAGAACAATACTGGGTTTAACTTAGAGAGTTAAGAAAACATAATAGATTAGCAAACAGACCAGAGTCAAAGACAATTTGACTAGAATGAAAGGCTGTGAAGATGAGCTGGACACATTGTGTGTGGAGCACAGCTAGTGAACAGTGATGGTAGCAGACAGGCAACCCAAGTATGGTAAGTGATGGCAAAGCAGATAGGGAACTAAACTGGTTGAGATGAATAGGTAGGTGATTGATGAGTGGAGGAAGTTGTGGTCAAGTAGTGGATTAGAACTTTTAATGACAATGCTGGGGTGTGTAGAGAATAGAGATACATATTGTGTGCTCACCTCACAAAGCAAAAGTTTCTTGATTTATTAAGACTGACTGAAGGAAAGGACACATTGAAGGTTAATAAGAACTATATGTAGTATTTAATGAAATCACTGCCCCTCCTCGGTGCATTAGCTATGTATAAATCCCTGAGTGGCAGGTGGCACAGTAGTGTGCATCACAAAGATCCCCAACTTAATCAGTTAGTGAAGCAGTGTCCAGGAATTGTTTTGGGTGATTTGGTAATACAAAACTGGTCCTTGTCATTATTTCCTTATCCGGCACACAAAGCTGGTAACTTAGCTGTAGCTTTTCCATCTGTATTCCAACGTAGGTAAAGAAAGACCAGTTATGTGTACTTCACATGAGTGCTGCAGGCACAGTCACAGAAGGCTGACTGAGAGGGCTGTAGAAAGGTAGTCAGATGTCAGAAGTGATAGCAATACCAGTGTACATCGTGTTAATGGTGTGGAAGTAGATGGTGGTGCACACCTGTCACTGTAGCCAGCCAGTTGAAGCCAGGCAGGTGGTCACATGCCACACAGCCAAGGCATTGAGATAATATCTATCTACTCATGGCCTCACTCTGCCACCTACAATCATGCCATGATGAGGATGAGCTTTTTTTCTAGTTTCTGTTACAATTCTAGATCAAATACTTAAGAAAATTTGATGAAGGGTGTAAGAGCAAGACTTTCCTAAAACCAAATCCAGAGCAAACGATGCTCACGAAGAAGTCCCTTACTTGGAGGGATAAAATAGGCTTAGCAACATTATAAAAGTAATCAGGTGCTAATTCCTTGGTCCACAACTCAAACCATTACTGGCACACAGCTTTCACAACACCAGACATTCTCATTGAGTCAAGGATAACATTTACCAAGCCACTTGATGTTTTTATTTATTTTTTTATTTAATTTTTTTCCTAGGAGCTTTAATATATATAGGCTTCAGTATCAGTACAGTATTACATAAATGTTTCAGTATCAGTAGCTTCATAAATGGCAACATGTGCTTTCATAGGATATGTATGTACATATATATGTATATACATGTATATACACAGGACATGTATCTTACACACATCCCTGTTCTTGTCTTTTCCTGAAGCAACACTATACCATCACTTGATCACAGTATTTGAATGTCCTGACAATGTATTTAGGATCCAAACAATCTTGCCCTCAAGACTGGCTCTCCTGATTAGCACTCCCAAATGATCCTGAATGTTCTTTCATTGCTCACCATAACCTCACCTCCCAGCCCAGGCAATCATACTGCATATTTCTTTGCTTCATTCATGTCCTTACATTTTGTCTGGTGTGGCTTCTTTGCAGTTTGCATTGCAAGAAGTGCAGGCTCATCCCTGACCTGCTGTGTATTTGTTCAAGGTGTCTTGCTTGAATTTCCTGACTGTTGTATGTAGGGCTTGCTGTGGTTTTCTGCAGCAGTAGTAGTAACTTGTGGCCACCTGGTGTCTTTTTTCCCATTTCAGTGTTAATGTAGCGGCATCACTTCTTGTGGTATTTCCCATACAACGACGTCTCACTTTTGTTGTCAGTGTTGAGAGCCTCACTGTCATTCTTTGTCTCATTTATGAATTTTTCTTCAGTGTCTGTTTGTGAATCTTGTAATCAATACTGAGCTATGTGAATTCTTCAACTTGTACACCAATGCAAGCTTACAAAAAAAAAAAAAAAAAAGTACGTGTATGACCCTCCTCTGTGGGTGGGAACCTCTGGCTGACTAGGCACCACCTCACCAGGGTGGTTGCCACCACACAGCACACTCATTACCACAACGTGGACCAAAGTAAAGGTGAGCTGCACCAAGACAAAATAATGAGGACCTGGTTTTTTTAATCTATTTATTTATTTTATTTTACTTTATTTTATTTTATTCTATTTAGCCATTAATTTAATTTAACTTAATTTATTTACCTATTTATTTATTTTTCTTTTGTGTGTGTCTGTGTGTGTTAAAGGGGAAGCTGACTGCACTTTTCAAGGCTGGACTAGAAGAACATTTGTAAATTGACATGAAAAGAAGCTGTAGAGACTGAATGAAAGAAAGGTTGTGTCTGTGTAATATTGCACCTGTGTGGCTTCTTGGAAGTGGTAAAGAATGAGAAAGATAACCTGATGTAGATCAAGACAAAAATTTTGTACATGCTTACCTATTACAAAAGAAAAGGGAGATGTTTAATTGTCAGCAGTGACCAGGAACCAGGAGTGCTAAGCATTAGTAGGAAACTACTATTTACACTTTGTAACTCAAATTTTAGGACAATATGCCATGAGAGTTGGGGGACAGAAGTTCAGAGTGAAGAAGGTCAGGGTAAGAAGGAAGAGTTGGAGTCAGGAGGTAGGAGTTAGTCAAGAGTGTGATCCACAAAAAGAATGCAGCTTTATTTGTATACAAGACAATATTTAACATTTTCTAACATTTATGTGAGAAATATTCAGTTTTCCCATAGATCTTGTTTAATTGGTCACTTGCCACCCACACATCCAACAGATGCACCTCAAGTTCAAGGACCATATTTTGAAACACTTCAGCACCACGCGTCCACTATTTTCAAAAGACTCTAGTTAAAGTGACACAGATTTTAACAGTGTTTTTTATGGTTGTAGTGAGAGATTAACAAGATGTTTACAATATTAACAGGAGAAATAGTCTTGAAAACCTAGCTGATCATCTTTGCCCTTTGAAAATAGTCATGGTGATCACAGAGTGTTTCAGAACATGGGCCTGAGAGGCACGGCTCTTGGGTGTGGCTCAGGACTACGCATTTTGACTAGTAAACCTTTAGGAAAATCTTTGTGCTCAGTCACCAGTCACTCAATTTCAACAGTCAGTTTTGCATCAGAGGATACAACTAACATTATCCTAGTCAGCTTTTCCTTTTTGACTGAAGAAAGCAAGAGTGACTGGAAAATTTTCACAAACATGTCTGATAGTATGTGCAGAAGGCAGTATGTAAATAGAATGAAGATGATCATGTTTTAGAAGTAATGTCTGAAGTCAGAAGTTGAATGCCTAAAGGAATGGGAAATAAGACACTGTAGAAAATAAATACACATATCTTGGTTTGGTTACATACAAGCATGAAAGTTGAGACAAGAGGAGGGATGCAAGGGAGCAAAGTGCTTGGGTTTCTGGGACATGTGATGAAAGAAATGGCAGTAAGCTTGGAAGTAAAAAAGGATATGTGTGATAGAGTAAACTTTGCTGTACTGACAGTCACGTATCATGAAAGTGGGAACTGTGTGGAATGAAAGTCAGAAATCAAGAATATAGGCTGCTGAAGTGAGTCCTGTGAAAATTTCTGTGGTATACAAAGAATGGATGTTGAAAATGTGTATAAAAGATTCATGATGTCAAGTGTAGGTGATAGTGTAATGGGGAACAGTTGAGAGGGTCATGCACACCACCCTGAGGCAGACTGGCCACATAGAAGGAATGACAGAATGAGGCAACTGAAAGAGCATAATTATGTGAGGATTGTAGCTGTGGTGGGTGCAAGAGGAGGACTTATGTGAAATGGGAGGAGGAGGAGGAGGTGAGAGAAAGGGATGAAAGGTCAACAATTGCAGTATTCAAGGAAGCAGCTTCAGGCTCCCTTTCATGTAAGAGACTGTAGGTAGTGTGCATGGTTCTGTATGATGTGCAGAAGTTGTGCTGTTACATAAACCTACTTCAGCCTAAGCCAGGATATGAACCTTCTTATCACTGTCAAGTTGAACAGGACTTGTTGTTATGACTTAGCTAGTGATGGCAACACATGCAGGCTTTATCGTAAATCTGAAATGGGACATGAAACCATCAAGTAGGCTCTTCCACACCACCTATCTCCCTGCTGGCCTGGGACACACTGAGGCTGCCTGGGGCTTGTATTCTGCTGTCCAGGCAGCACTTGATGGCAGACATACAATACATGAGCTACAGATGACACTTGGGGTTGTAATACTTGCCAAACCATATCACTATGAAATTATTTGATGTGTCAAGTAAAGGCAAAGGAATGATATTTGGAGTAATGGAAGGATTAAATGCAGTGTTCTGAAAGGATTTGACCATGGAGAAAGAAAGGTAGAAAGTGAGGTGACTAGAATAATGTACATAAGTGAGGTGAATGCTGCTGATGCAAGAGGAAGCCCTCCAGAGCCAGGGTGTGTGGCAGAGAGGGACAAGATGAGAGGGAAAGAACTAGAGTGTGCAAGGACAGGAATGACTGAAGACTCCTCCATCACAACTGTGCCCAGGAGGGAGTTTTCAGAAAGAGGTCTCAGATAAAGGCTGATCTAGGCATATTTTTAATACTGTAAATGGATGGATGGATAGACTCAAATCTCATGTGTACTTTCAGAGCAGCTCCACCATCTCTTGCCATCACTGTGGAGGATCCTGCCACCACCACCACCACCACCATGAATGACATCACCACTACCACTACCAGCAACAGCAATGAAGCAGCTGCTTCCACCACACTGCAAATGACCTCAGCTTTCACTGCCAGTTCTCTTCCTCCTCCACTGCCTCCTCCCAGCACTGACTCATCTCCCCCTCCTCTTTCAGCTACTCCTTCAAAAACAGGTCTTCCTCCTTCTTCCAAAACAGATGCTTGTCTTCCTCCTCCTCTTCCTTCTTCCACCAAAATGGAATCTCCTCCTTCCTTTAAAATAGACTCACCTACTCCTCCTCCTCCTCCTCCTCCTTCCTCTAAAATAGATGCTCCACTCCCTCTTCCTCCTCCTCCCTCCAAAATAAACTCTTCTCCTCCTCCTTCCTTTAAAACAGAATCTCCTCTTCTTCCTCCTTCCTCCAAAATAGATTCTCCTCTTCCTCCTCCCTCCAAAGACTCTCCTCTTCTTCTTCCTCGTTCTCCCTCCAAAATAAACTCTTCTCCTGCTCCTTCCTTTAAAATAAACTCTCCTCCTCCTCCTTCCTCCAAAATAGACTCTCCTCCTCCTCCTCCCTCCAAAATAGATTCTCCTCTTCCCTCCAAAATAGACTCTCCTCCTCCTCCTTCTTCCAAAATAGGGTCTCCTCCTCCTCCTTCCTCCAAAATAGAGTCTCCTCTTCCTCCTCCCTCCAAAATACTCTCTCCTCCTCCTCCTCCTTCCTCCTCCAAAATAGAGTCTCCTCCTCCCTCCAAAATAGACTCTCCTCCTCCTCCTCCCTCTAAAATACTCTCTCCTCCCCCTCCTCCTCCTTCCAAAATAGACTCTCCTCCTCCTCCTCCCTCCAAAATAGAGTCTCCTACTCCTGCTTCCTCCAAAATAGACTCTCCTCTTCCTCTTTCTCCTTCTCCTCTTGCTTCTCCTCCTCCTCCTCCCCTTCCTCCATCATCCAAAACAGGCTCTCTTCCTCCTCTATTTAAAACATTCCCTCCCCTTCTTCCTCCTCCTCTGTTTAAAACAGGCCCTCCCCTTCTTCCTTCTCCTTCTCTTCTTCCTTCTCTTCCTCCTCTTCCTACTCTTTCTCTCCAGAACACACCCTTCTCCTCCTCCTCCTTCTCCTCCTCCACCACTTCCCTCCTAGGCACCTCCAACCTCCTCCACCCCACACTCCTCCCTCTCAGGCAACCCCACTCACTTCCCACACTTTGGCAGGTTCCCTTGCTCCCTACTCCCATACAACCCACTCCCTTTCTCTCTACTCCCAGGGACCCTTTCATCCTCCCTACTCTCAGGCATCCCTTATTCCCCACCCCCATGCAACCTGACTTCCTCCTTCCTTCCCCATTTCACTATGTCTTTTATAAGACATAGTGTGTGTGTGTGTGTGTGTGTGTGTGTGTGTGTGTGTGTGTGTGTGTGTGTGTGTGTGTGTGTGTGTGTATAACTGTCTGTCTGTTTTTGTCTACAGTTTGACAAATGTGTAAAATATTGAAGAATTTGTTCACCTGGCCTGGACTTAATATGTCATGAATTGCCTTTGTAGGAATTCAGAACTTTTAGGCCCTGTGTGTTTGGTGTTTGGTGTGTTTGTTCTTCCATGCTGCTAGCACAGGAACCCCATCAAGTGTGGAATTCATCTCAAAAAGCTAAGTAACCTCCTTCACTCACCTCCACTGTGCTCTGTGTCTCCCCTTAATGAAGGCCCATGATCTGCTGATTGTCCATTAACAAAACCTGACAGCTGGTACATTGTTTAGCAGATGAGAGGCCTTGAGATGGAGGCAAAGCAAGAAGTACAGTGGAAGTAAGCGCAGGAAGTGACTCAGCTGTTGACCAAGCCTGTACAGACATTGCAATATACTAGAGATGTAAGTGTTACCTGAGAGGCAGAAATGTGAAGGATTGAGTGCATCAGTGGACAGCAGAATGAACCTGAAGCTGCAATACTTGACACAGTGTTTATTGAAGGTTTACAGGTATGAGTTTTAATCCTTGGTATACAAGATGATAATTGTGAGAGATTTGTAGTAGGATAGAAGTTATCATATCAACTAGAATGTACTGTGCAAGTTTAGACTAATCTGATACTGAATTTCCCCAAGATAATGATGGATTTATCAGATTGTCTTGTTGGAAAGTCAGTTTTTGATCAAATGGGCAGAGAGAGAGAGAGAGAGAGAGAGAGAGAGAGAGAGAGAGAGAGAGAGAGAGAGAGAGAGAGAGAGAGATGTGGCTGTTGAAACTCTCACTCTTATATACAACTTTTTGGAATGCCTGATATTTTTTATTTTTATTATTATTGTTATTATGTATTTATTTATCTACTTATTTTTTTATGTGAGGTGAGCTCTGGCCAAGGGGAACAAAAAACAGTGGAAAAAAGGCCTGCTGAAGATGCCGATCATTAAGTAATTTTTTCAGGTGTGAATGAAGCTCAGTTATCATTAATGGTGCTGCAAAGTGTTGTGTGAAATGTGTGCTTGTTATCTTGACTGTGAGATGTTTGGCAGTGGTGGTGCCAGATGTATCAGTATGTTTCAATTGTAATTGTGATAATTGCACCACATGTAAAAGGGAATGTGCACCCTTCTTGATAAGTGATATGTGTCATTAGTGCTACATTACAATCAGTAGCGATTCCAGTGCCTGTGTACATATTTTATAATTAGCAAGCATGTGTTAATGTAAGTTGTATTTTTTTAAGTTGTATGGCAGTTGTGTTGATTGTTAGTTGTACAGTGTTGCATTACAAGGATTTTACACAGTAACTGTACTCTTTCAAGAACCTCAGAAGCTGAGATCTTCCTCCATGGTGGGGCATCTCTGTTCTCGGCTCTCATTGGATGATAGAATTCAGTGAGAGCGTGCACGATGCAGTGCTTCATTGTTTCATTAGTAACACATCATACACTTCCTTGGAGAGCATGAAAGTTGTCAGTTCATCATCTAGACTCTAGAATAAATGTCTTATGACTTGAGCACAAAAGTAAGTGAAATACCTTTCTTAAAGAGAAAAAAGTGAAGTGTTAGTGAACAGGCTTGTAAAATTCTGCGTGAGAGATTGAAATGAGTCATGCCACAGCATCTCTGTCACCTGAGGTCAAACATACAAATGTTGACCAGAACAGACCAAATGAGACCCCATGGATTATATATATATATATATATATATATATATATATATATATATATATATATATATGCGTGCGTGCGTGTGTGTAGCACCAGCCTGGCCAATGGCGTGAGGTGAGGTAGTGGCAGGTATGTGGTTGCCATTTTAGTTTATTCATAAACTGTATTGGTAAAGATAACAGTTTTATTTCCTGATGCATTGAAAAATGTTAAGCTGAAAGAACATGTTGTGTCACAGCAAAATATTCGCATTGAATTCAAGCAGGGAATGGTGTAGCAAGAAATGGCAGTGCTGCACAGGGCAAGCCAGGTCAGGCCAGGCCTGTTCAAGGTTAAGGTGTGAAACATTATTTTTAACTGTTAAGTTGTGTGTGTGTGTGTGTGTGTGTGTGTGTGTGTGTGTCAAAATATGGAAGCCCAGAGAAAGGGAGAATTAAGGAGAGAGATGAGGCAGGGCATGGGATGACTGGGCAGCATATATGTGTGTGTGTGTGTGTGTGTGTGTGTGTGTGTGAGAGAGAGAGAGAGAGAGAGAGAGAGAGAGAGAGAGAGAGAGAGAATTTCACCTATGCTGGATTAATATTGTTGTGTAGAAGATAGTGGATTTAGAGCCAGGTGTTTGGGAGTTGGTAAATTCCTATCAAACCTTCCACCATGGCCCGGGAAGCTGTCACCCAGTCGAGGCAGATCCTGGGCCTGACACACCCCGCTTTTATGAGAGGCGTGTGTTTCTAAGGGCCTTCCATAGAGTATAACTGTTCTTGTCACTGAGTGTTGTAGTAATTCTGCCATCTGAGGACACATGAACACATGCTGATGGGTTTACTTTACTTACTTAATCTTACCAAAATTTGTGTTCAATTATGAGATACCAGACGATCTTTATTTTGGTAATCTCTTAATTTTAATTGTAATGGTTTGACTTGAAATATAATAGTAGTTTCTTGTATGCTTCAAAATAAGACCAGCCATTGAGTGAGAGCATCAGGCAGTGGCATCATTTCTGTGTTCATGTGACTGCAGGTGGATGGATTACACAAAGACTTGGTGAAGCAAAATGGTGAATTTAACTAAAGTATTTTACAATGACTATAGCATTAGGTGGGGAAGAACAAACAAAAAGAAAAGGGTGAGATCTGTACCTCCTGTTTGTTGGAAAGGTACGTGTGGAGAAGTGTTGTGGGCACAGTGTGGAGCAGTGTGGAGTCCTGCACTGTGACTTAAAGGGTCTTTGCTGCAGGAACAGGAACAGTGGTGGTGGTTTGCTGACAGTGCATTGAATTGTTCAGTGGATTAGGCAGTGTGTCTCATGCAGCCATCACCACACTCACCACACTCATCATCATCTCACTCATGGCAGTCACACTCTTCATCTTGTTAGAATTTGTGCCCAACAGACTCATTGTGTCCTGTTAAACCTGTTAAACCTGTCATTACTCTTGCACTCATCTCACTGTTTGTTCCCATCACAGTTATCATTACATTATATATTGTTTTATTTCTTTTGTGTAGGTGAGCTCTGACTCAGGCCAACAAAAAGGCTTAATAAAACAAGACCCACTACTGCAGCCTTTTATGAGTACAGTCAAAAGGATTACTGAGAATTATAAGAAAAAGTGCCTTGAAACCTCTCTCTTAAAACAGTTCAAGTCACAAATAGGAGGAAATAGAAAGGCAGGCAGGAAGTTCCAGTGCCCATTAGAATCATCATTACTTTTGTACCCATCACTCATCCCATCACTGTTTGTTCCTGTCAGACTCATTATCATGTTATGTATTGCACCCATTACACCCACAATGTCTTCCCATCAATCATCTTTTCATTGTTTCTTTCCCATCAGACTTATCATTTCATATATTGCACCCATTTCTTTCCATCAATCATTCCATCACTGTTTTCTTCCTATCAGACTTATCATCATTATATTGCACCCATTAGATGCATCATTCCTTTCCATTAATCATCCTTCATATCATACTTATTGTCATGTCATGGTATCTTCTCATCAGATGCATCCACTGTCATGTTATAAATTTCAGACAGTCCCCTCATGTTAAACCCCATCCAGCATATGTACTTTTGGGGTAATTAGATGCATTTTACATGAATTTCTTTGTTGAATTTGTCAAGCTGTTCTTCCATAGCTGTGTAAGAGAGAGAGAGAGAGAGAGAGAGAGAGAGAGAGAGAGAGAGAGAGAGAGAGAGAGAGAGAGAGAGAGAGAGAGAGAGAGCACCTGGCTTATATTTAGCACCTTATGTCGATTACTAAATCAAACAGGCTGTGGTGGATGTCATTGTGGTCTTTAGGGATGTTAGTGTGATTCTAGTGATGGTTTAACAAAGATTTTGTATCTACTTGGAAAACCATCTATGAGATCACAGCTAATCATCTCAGTGGCTCTTGAAAATAGACTTCATGTGAACCCAATGCATTTGAGAACATGGATATATGAGAGAGAGAGAGAGAGAGAGAGAGAGAGAGAGAGAGAGAGAGAGAGAGAGAGAGAGAGAGAGAGAGAGAGAGAGAGAGAGAGAGAGAGAGAGAGAGAGCTAATCATCTCAGTTCGACAATGTGATGATGGCAAACCAGTGCGAAAATGTAGTAATAATCGGTGACCTGAACCAGAATATAGTAAGGGACGCCTTCAACACGATGCTGGTTGTGCACGACCTAAAAAATTATGTCACATTTCCTACCCACAGCTCCGGCTCGTCAATTGACCCAGTGGTGACTGACCTCCCTTCTCTAAGTGTTCAGTGCTCGCCTCTTGACTTTGTGGACACCTCCGACCACGTGGCGGTACTCACAAAGATTAGCTTTAGGAAGCCACCTGAAGAAAGCCACACCCGTACGCTTTGGAAGTGGGAAGCGGCAAACTGGGAAGCCATGCCTTACGAAGCACGGACTGGGAGTACGTGCTGCGAGGCGACACGGACGAGAACGTGGAGACTCACGGAGCTGCTGTGCGACCTACAGAATAGCTGGGTTCCCCACTCCACACATGAAAGTCCACACATAAAAGGTTTGGCTCGGAGTGCCGAGCCGTCTCTGATGAAAAATACCATGCCTGGCGTGCTTTTAAGAGGTATCCCACGGCCAGGAATCGGCAGAGACACAGGGAGGCAGCTTAGCACATGAGGAACACCCAGGAGTGGGCCGCCGAACAATGGAGAAGTACACTGAAGACGAAACTGAGAGGTGGCCAAGTCGGAACTAAACGCTGGTGGAACCTGGTTAAGGAGCAGCAGGGTGCATCGCGGGAAGGCACCGTCCCTCCCCTCCGTAGGAAGGATGGCAGCGTGTCTCACACCGCCAGAGACAAGGCGAACCTCCTGGCCAGACACTTCTCAGAGAAAATTAACATCTCTGATCCGGGCAGAGCACCTCCAACTCTGCCTGCAGTGACAAAAAATAAGTTACTGACAGTGATGACAAGTGAGAGTGAAGTGAAAAAATTGCTCTACTCATTGGATGAGAGTAAGGCAGTGGGGCCGGACTACATCAGTCCCCGTCTGGTCCGTCAGTGTGCCGGGGAGCTGGCGCGCCCACTGACCTCTCTCTTCAACCACTGTCTACAGAGCAGCAGATGGCCCAAAGCCTGGAAAATCAGCAAGGTTGTTCCGATCCATAAGAAAAATTCTAAAAGTGAGGTGAAAAACTACCGCCCTGTGTTTCTGCTGCCCGTGCTCAGTAAGGTGTTGGAAAGAATCGTGGCTACGAGAATGACGGAGCACCTTGAGCACCATCACTTGCTGTGCACCAGACAGTACGGGTTCCAACAAGGCAGATCGGCCGCTGACCTGCACCTGCTGCTAACCGCGAAGTGGAGTGCGGCCCTGGACAAAGGAAGGGCCACTGTCGCTGTGGCACTCGACATCGAGGGAGCTTTTGACAAGGTGTGGCATGAAGCTCTCATCGAAAGACTTCGTGCTGCAGGTGTCGAGCGGCCTCTTCTCCAGCTCTTCACTGACTACCTGAGGGAGAGACATCTGAAAGTTGTGCTCAGCGGCAGAGAGTCGGAAGTACACCCAATCAAAGCAGGTGTTCCCCAGGGAAGCTGCTTAGGCCCTCTGCTATGGAACATATATATAAATGAACTATTAAATTTAATACCCAGTGCACAGGCCTATGCAGACGACATCACCCTGACGCACAGCTACGAGGCAGGGGAAGAGGCTCGCTCCACAGCTGAACTCAACAACACTCTGAACCGCATCGTAGCCTGGGGCAATAAGTGGCAGGTGAAATTTGCCCCTAACAAGGCTCAGCTGCTTACTGTCTCCAGGTCAGGGGAGCTTCTATCCCTGGTCTTCGAAGGAAAGGCACTGGCGTCCCAGGAGGAAGTGGAAATTTTGGGGGTTACCTACGACAGGAAGCTGACCTTCAAATCCCACATCGAGCGACTCGCCAGAGAGGCATCAGGCAAGCTGGCATCCCTGAGAAGGATGTCATGGCTGCTTGACGGCGAGGGGCTTCAGACTCTTTATAAGGCGCAGGTTCGCTCGTCCCTGGAGTACGCATGCCTCGCGTGGGGCGGCGCGGCACGCAAACACCTCGCCCTCCTCGACAAGGTCCAGGGCCGTGCAGAGAGGTTGATCAGGGAAAGCAGAAGCGCGCAACAACATCCAGGACTCTGCAGTCTTCAGCACCGCCGCGATGTGGCGGGCCTCACGGTGATGTTCAAGATACATCAGCAGCGGGTCCATCACCTTCAGCCTCTCAGGCAGCCCCTTCGGCGGGCATAGGTGGACACAAGATCAGTCTCCCGAGCTCCCGCCGAACTGTTACAGCTCCGCTGCAGAACGTGGCACCACCAGAGGCAATTCATTAACACTTATGTAACCTGGTGGAATGGACTGCTTGCCTCACAGCCACGCCTGGACAACATGACGGCACAGAGCTTCAAGGAGCTGGTTGAACGCGTGGCTGCCGTCATGAGAACACCAGACATCAGAGTTGGGCTTTAAGATAGGACACACTAATCATGTTTCCCTTAGCCCGTAAAACATTGTACTTGTATGTAATATGCACTACATTGAACTCTATAACAAGTAATGTATTCTGTATAAATAAAAGAGAGAGAGAGAGAGAGAGAGAGAGAGAGAAGTCAAAGTAGATGAACCTCAATATACTGTGTTATCATCAACATATACAATGAATTAGAAAGTAAACTTGTTAAAAAAGAGAGAGAGAGAGAGAGAGAGAGAGAGAGAGAGAGAGAGAGAGAGAGAGAGAGAGAGAGTCAAAGTAGATGAACCTCAATATACTGTGTTATCATCAACATATACAATGAATTAGAAAGTAAACTTGTTAAAAAAGAGAGAGAGGGAGAGAGAGAGAGAGAGAGAGAGAGAAGTCAAAGTAGATGAACCTCAATATATTGTGTTATCATCAACATATACAATGAATTAGAAAGTAAACTTGTTAAAAAAGAGAGAGAGAGAGAGAGAGAGAGAGAGAGAGAGAGAGAGAGAGAGAGAGAGAGAGAGAGAGAGAGAGAGAGAGAGAGAGAGAGAGAGAGAAGTCAAAGTAGATGAACCTCAATATACTGTGTTATCATCAACATATACAATGAATTAGAAAGTAAACTTGTTAAAAAAGAGAGAGAGAGAGAGAGAGAGAGAGAGAAGTCAAAGTAGATGAACCTCAATATACTGTGTTATCATCAACATATACAATTAATTAGAAAGCAAACTTGTTAAAAAATAATTGCATTAAAAAATAATTGCTTAAAAAAATCTTGTTAATTTAGAACTAAGACTTTCCAGATATGAGACTTTTCTTTGCATTTCTCTTTGTAATATGTTATATACAGATGAAAATTGGTGTGTCTTGTGTTTGTTTCATGAAATGCTTTATCATTACTATTGTTATTATTGTTATTATTGCTATTATTATCAATATCAGGTGTAAGAAATGCATTACTGTTTGTGTGGGATATGAACAGTCTCATTACGAAGGGGCAGGGTAAACCAGTGTATGCTGTCAGGCCTTACTGTGGAAGTACTATGTGGCCAGCTGTGCAATGTTTAAGTCCTTGGGTGTATTACAGGGGCTGACTGGGCTAAGAGTGTGAATGTGTGTATGAGTGTGTAGTGCTTTGTCTGGGTCACCCCTTGTAGAATTGCTGGCCTGGTATATAGATAAATTTCATATGCCAGTAGTTCATAATAAGTTTCATGAATGTAAAATGCTAGACTGGGCTTCTAAAGTAAATATAAAGAAACACAGAGGTATGGGGTCAAGCTACTTAATTTCTTGTATGTGGTTATGTTATATTTATGTGATATACATTACATTTTCTTATAGTGTTGTGTCATGGACTGCAACTATAACATTTTGCTTCCTCTGCATCTGCATCTCTACATTGTGCTAAGACCAGATTGTGGGTGTTAGAGTGTCCAGTCAGCAGCCCAGACCATCACCTACCCAGTGTTAATGTGTCTGTGGGAGTGCAGGAGTATAGCACTGCTGCACTTGAATATATATACTAGAATCTTTTAAATGTTCACTTCCTCCCCTGCATCACTATCATAATGTGTTAGCAACACAGCATTTTGTGTTCTCTTCCTTTTTGTGTTTCCTTCCTCCCCAGCATCACTACTACCATGTATTTATTAGTAAGGCAGGTTACAGGTTTACATGGGGCATCCTTTCCTACTTGCTTGTCACTCATCAGACATGGCTGAGTGCACCTTGGCTGTCAAGTCATGGGCTGTTTAGATCATTCAACATTTCAGTCATTCCATTTCTTCTTTGATCTTGGTATTGACTGGTGCAACATATTCCCCTCTTCCTTGGTCTACTCTTTACCAATCTAATTTTCGGTTCTGAGTGTTAAGCCTCCTTTACTCAGTGACTCATCCTTTCTCTCTACACTGGCAAACCAACATTAAGTCTGGTCCAAAGCTTATGAAGTCTTTCTATATTGGCAGCTGTTTTCTCCAACCAGTGAGGCTTATGTAGTAGACTGTAAATCATCTGCATCCTTTCTCTTTCTATAGAGGTCTCTAAGTGGTATAGGGGATATTACAAGGATGGCATAAGCAAACTCTTAGGATCAGTTATTATGATAGGAAAAGAAATGATGGGTTCAAGCCCAACAAAGTTATATTAAAAAAAAAAAAAAAAAGACAGGAAGGAACTGGTTCTCAGATAGAGGGGTAGATGAATGGAATAGACTCAGAAACCAGGTTGTTATTGGTGAGTCATTAAAAAGCTTTAAAAGAAGATGAGACAGATTGATGAGGATGATGAGCAGAAATAGACAAATCATACAGGGACTGCCACATATAAACTTCTTGCAGCTTCCCACATGCTCTTACATTCTTATATTCTAGCTGTAAGGGTGGTGCTTGCCTGGGGACCTGCTGACCATTGTCCATTATTTCTGTTCCCCAAGTGGTTTTGGGACTCACAGCTCTGACCCACATCACCACACCAGGACCTCTCTCCCACACTGAGGCGGAGGTTCTTCCTGAGGTATTTAGATTCCAACCCTTAATACAATGCTCAGTAACTTTATGATCCAGAGCAATGTTGGTATGTAATGTTATTGCTTTGCTCCTTATCTCTTTAACATTTAATGCATGTCATAAAGATGCAGAGTTTTTTTATTAACATAAATCATAATACAGGTAATATGTTACATTTTTGTGGTTTATGGAGCAAAAAAAGTTCCCTCAGTCAGATATGAATGTTATACCTCAAACCTGTTTGGAATACTCTCTCTCTCTCTCTCTCTCTCTCTCTCTCTCTCTCTCTCTCAATAACAATACATTAAACGTATTATTCTTGCAGGAAAACTATGTATTAAATCGTTATTTCTTATCGCTCATGTGTGTGTGTGTGTGTGTGTGTGTGTGTGTGTTGCACAAGCAGGTGACGCGCGCCTCAGGTGTGCCAGGAAGCATCTACCGCGTGACTATACAAGTATTTATAAAACGTAGGGTGGCGGTGTGTGTGTGGCTTTACATAATTCTCACTGGAAGAGTTTGGTCTGCTAGGAAATCATTAATATTCAGCCATAATTCGTAATCGTTTCTAAAAAGCTGTTTGAATGCGCCATTCGTCCATTCATTTATTCAGTCATGCAGCATTTATATGTACTATCGCGAGGGTTAATAGAGAGTTGTTGTCATGAATAAAAACTGACCGTGGTAGATGCACAAATGTAATGTTATCGTGTAACTTAGTAATTGACAGATAGGCGCCAGCTGTTGTTCCAACATTTAAATAAGCAGAATCATCTCCGTTTATCTACATACTCAAACTAATCCTAAATATCATGTACTACTTGCTTAAATTTATGATACTTATTGTTCCAACAAGCAAAGGCTACAAACACAACAGTTCAGAGATAAGACTGAAGAGTAATATTTTTAAAAGATTTTGTTGCGTCACAAAGAAAGTCGCGCCTCCCTCAGCCGAGAGGGAGGCGGTGCTGTTTATTTATATAAATATATTATTTGCCGCGCTTGGACACGTCTGTGTGCTGCTGTCTTTCGCCGGCAGGTAGAGCAGGTGTTGGCACGCCAGCTCACACACTGCCATTAAGGATCAACACCGGGAAGCGACGGGAGACAGAATGGGCGCCGTGATCCGTCCTCTGGCGAGGCCTAGCGCGGGGCGGGGCGGGGCGGGTTGGCGGCCACAGCCTGCTGGGCCTGCCGGTCAGGCTGAGGCTGCTCAGGCTCAGTGTGCGCTGCGCCGCGGGACTGAGAGGACAAGTGTTGCCTTACTATCTACCACCATGGCTGGAAGTGGTCCGAAAGTAATCACGCTGGAGAACATGAACTCCCAGGTGAAGAAGATGGAGTACGCGGTGCGCGGCCCGCTGGTGATCCGCGCCACGGCCATCGAGAAGGAGCTTCAGGCGGTGAGTGAGCGGCAGGCGCGTCCAAACTTTGCTGCCCAACTTTGTTCCGGCTGCCTGTTTGGCACCCAGTCTTGCAGTGTTGTCACCCATTACGTTGAGTGTTGCAGTGATGTCACCCTTCCGTGCTGAGTGTTGCAGTGTTGTCAACTTCCCGTGCTGAGTGTTGCAGTGTTGTCACCTTCCCGTGCTGAGTGTCGCAGTGTTGTCACCTTCCCGTGCTGAGTGTTGCAGTGTTGTCATCTTCCCGTGCTGAGTGTCGCAGTTTTGTCACCTTCCCGTGCTGAGTGTCGCAGTGTTGTCACCTTCCCGTGCTGAGTGTTGCATTGTTGTCACCCTCCCGTCCTGTGTCGCAGTGTTGTCACCCTCCGTGCTGATTGTTGCAGTGTTGCCATCCTCCCATGCTGAGTGTTGCAGTGTTGTCACCTTCCCGTGCTGAGTGTTGCAGTGTTGTCACCTTCCCGTGCTGAGTGTTTCATTGTTGTCACCCTCCCGTGCTGATGGTTGCAGTGTTGTCGTCCCATGCTGATTGTTGCTGTGTTGTCACCTTCCCGTGCTGTGTTACAGTGTTATCACCTTCCCGTCCTGAGTGTTAGTGTTGTCACCCTCCCATGCTGAGTGTTGCAGTGTTGTCACTTCCGTGCTGTTGCAGTGTTGTCACTCCCGTGCTGAGTTTTGCAGTGTTGTCACTTTACGTTGAATGTTGCAGTTTTGTTTCCCTTCCGTGCTGAGTGTTGCAGTGTTGTCACCCTCCCGTGCTGAGTGTTGTAGTGTTGTCTCCCCGTGCTGAATGTTGTTGTGTTGTCACCCTCCCGTGCTGAGTGTTGCAGTGTTGTCACTCCCATGCTGAGCGTTGCAGTGTTGTCACCCTCGCGTGCTGAGTGTTGCAGTGGTCACCCTTTACATTGAGTGTTGCAGTGTTGTCATCCCCAGTGCTGAGTGTTGCAATGCTGTCATTCTCCCATGCTGAGTGTTGCAGTGTTGTCACTCCCGTGCTGAGTGTTGCAGTGTTGTCACCCGTGCTGAATGTTGCAGTGTTGTCACCCTCCCGTGGTGAGTGTTGCAGTGTTGTCACCCTTCACATATTGAGTTGCAGTGTTGTTACCCTCCCGTGCTGAGTGTTGAAGTGTTGTCACCCTCCCGTGCTGAGTGTTGCAGTGTTGTCATCCTCCCGTGCTGAGTGTTGCAGTGTTGTCACCTGTGCTGAGTGTTACAGAGTTGATAGCCTCCTGTGTTGAGTGCTGCAGTGTTGTTACTCTTCACATGTTGAGTGCTGTAGTGTTGTCATCCTTTACGTTGAGTGTTGCAGTGATGTCAGCTCTCTTGTGTTGCAGTGTTGTCAGCTCCTGTGTTGAGTGTTGCAGTGTTGTCAGCTCTCCTGTGTTGAGTGTTGCAGTGTTATCAGCTCTCCTGTGTTGAGTGTTGCAGTGTTGTCACCTTTCCTGTGTTAAGTGTTGCAGTGTTGTCATTCTTCATATGTTGAGTGTTGCAGGGTTGTCACCCTTTACATTGAGTGTTGCAGTGTTGTCACCCTTTACATTGAGTGTTGCAGTATTGTCAGCTCTCCTGTGTTACAGTGTTGTCACCCTTTACATTGAGTGTTGCAGTATTGTCAGCTCTCCTGTGTTACAGTGTTGTCACCCTTTACATTGAGTGTTGCAGTATTGTCAGCTCTCTTGTGTTACAGTGTTGTCAGCTCCTGTGTTGAGTTGCAGTGTTATCAGCTCTCCTGTGTTGAGTGTTACAGTGTTGTCACCTTTCCTGTGTTGAGTGTTGCAGTGTTGTCACCTCTCCCAGGCTGATTGTTGCAGTGGTTTCACTTCTGTGTTGAGTTGAGTGTTGTAGTGTTGTCACCTCTCCCATGCTGAGTGTTGCAGTGTGTCACCTCTCCTGTGTTGAATTGAGTGCTGTAATGTCACCTCATCCATGCTGAGTTGCAGTGTTGTCACTTCTGTGTTGAGTGTTGCAGTGTTGTCAGCTCCTGTTTTGAGTGTTGCAGTGTTGTCATTTGTGAATTCTTGAGTAATTAATTTATCAATCACAGTCTAAATTGATGTGACACACACACACACACACACACACACACACACACACACACACACACACACACACACACACACACACACACACACATACTGAACTTTTAACAAAATCACAGCAACTTTACTTTTTTCACACCAAAAAACTCATGACATTGTTTGATAAAAGTTTTGTGGATGACTGTGAGACTGGCAATGTGTGTGTGTGTGTGTGTGTTAGTTGGTGATGGTGTGAGGCTCTGAGGCGCTGTGGCTGTGAAGATGTGAGGTTGTGAAGGTGTGTGGCTGTGAAGGTGTGTGACTGTGAAGGTGTGTGGCTGTGAAGGTATGGCTGTGTGGCTATGAGTGAAGTTGTATGGCTGTGAAAATGTGTAGCTATATGGCTGTGAAGATTTGAGGGTGTGGAGGTGTGAGGCTGTGAAGGTATGTAGCTGTGTGGGTGTGAGGATGTGGTGTGAGAGTGTGCTTTGTGGCTGTGAAGGTGTGAGGGTATGGAGGTGTGTGGCTGTGTGGCTGTAATAATAATAATAATAATAATAAACGGTTTATTATTTAGGCAGTTGACAAACTGAAAATGTACATAGGGGATGGGGAAAAACTTAACATTAATCCTAAAGGTAAGTCTAATCTAGGAGGGAAATACTAATGATTGATGGCTCGCACCATGGTGGGAATCGCACTGAGTCTGTACCGGTCCGTGCGCGGCGCCTTCAGGGGCGTTATTTTGTTGTGGTGTCTGGTGGCACGGACCGGGCGAGGCGCGTCGGGCGGCAGCATGTTTCTGAGACGCGGATGATGCAGTAGTCCCCTCCCAAACTTCTCCAGAGCCTCTCGGTGCCTGGTGGATATTCTGGACAGACTCAGGGTGGTCAGGGCTTCTTCATAGGTGGTGTATGCAGGGCCAAGGATGACCCTGCTGTGGAGGTGTGAGGGTGTGTGGCTGTCTGGCTTTGAAAGTGTGAGGGTCTACATTCCTGCAGTATTCTATTAGATGAGTGTAAGTCCCTGGCCTCCATCACACTGTCTTCTAATCTATATCAGGGACTTTTGTTTCTATGAGAGGTGGTCTTCATTTTTTTTTTTTTTATTTCTCTCTTTTCTTAACTGTCTCTGTCTATCTTTATGCAGTATTCTTTTGGGTAAGTTCTTAACCTCCATCACATTGCCTTGTAATATATGTCAGGTAGGTAACTTTATTCCTGTAGGGGTATGAGGGTGTGTGGTTGTGGCTGTGAGGGTATGTGGGTGTAATTATGAGGGTGTATTTGTGTGGGTGTGAGAGTGTTTGGCCAAATGTATAAGGTGCTAACATGACAAGTGTTCTTAGTAGCACTGCACCTCCACACCTCACCCCCTCATTAGTGTGTTTATCAGTGCCTTCTTGTCATGTGTGGGTGTCATGTGTTGGGAGTTTTCAGACTCATGTCTTATGTTTTGAGAGTGGCAAATTAGTGTTCTTTTAAAATTTTCCTTTTATTTCACTTTCTTATCTAGCTTCCTTCAACACAGAAATAACAAAACATTGTAGGTACTGGTTTGTTTTTATATAAAGCTTTAGTCAATGTGTCAGTATACTGTATCTCACCATGTGTGTCTGTAACTCAGCCAACTGGGAACTCAGGAACACAGTAACATGGCCACTGACCGATGCCTCACTTTCTGATTGCTCTACATATTCCCAATTTGTTTTAGAATGTGACAGATTTACTGTACTGATCCCTCACTTGATAAGTGTTGTACACATTCCCATCTTGTTTTAGAATATGCAACAAATTTACTGTATTGATGTGCCACTTGATGACTGCTGTACATATAACCATCTTGTTTTAGAATATGTGACAAATTTACCGTTTCTACTGTATTTGCATGATCTGGTTCTTTACAATTAGGGTGTTTGGTAGAAATGCGGCATCAGTTTGCCAGGCGTTTCAGAATGAGATGGGAGTGTTCTTACATTACTGTGACTTGATGACTCAGAAGAGAGGAAAGTTTTTGTCCTACTATGGAATTATACACAGACTGACAGAGAGGAAGTGAATTTGGATGAAGGAGTGTGGATGTGTTATTATTATTATTTATTTATTTACTTATTATTTTATTGAATAGCGAAGCCTTTTTCTTATAGGTTAATGGTACCATCACAAAAAACCCAGCCTACCATTTCTCCACTGTGGGCTTTACCTTTCAAAGCCATTATTTTTTACTTTTTTTTCTTTCCTTTTTATATCATATGTGAAAGAGACCAGCCAAGTGTATCGAAAAATGGTAAAAACCTTTATTAAGTTGCTCACCAAAAAAAATAAAAAAACAAAGAGTTTTGTTCTCACTCAGCCTTGAGTGGCCAAGTTTTTTGCCCAGCAGTGGTGTGCCGGGCCTGATCAGGGAGTGGTTCTGTGTATCTCTTTTCACTGTCTTCTATTAGGTGGTGCAGATAACTTGCCTCTGTCTCACTGGCTTCTAATCTCCCAGGCTTCCTTTATTTCTATGATGGGCAGTGTTAATTTTGTCATATTTCTCTCTTTTTCAACTGTCTGTCTATATTAATGCTGTCTTCTACTGGGTGGTGCAGGTAACTTGCCTCTGTCTCACTGGTTTCTAATCTCCCAGGCTTCCTTGCCTCCATCACACTGTCTTGTAATGTGTCAGGTACTTTTGTTTTAATTGGGGGATGCAGTTCATTTTTACCTCTCCCTTCTTTTCATCAACTGTTTCTGTATTCAGGTTTTCTTTTAATCTGCATTTCTACTCATTTTCTCAAGGGATGTAGGTAATTTTTCATATCATTCTCCCTTTCTTAAACTTTCTTTGTGTTCTCTTCGGTATCCAGCCTCCTTTTTGTATTTGCATTAATATTTTCTTTTTCCTCCTCCTCCTCTTCTTTTTCTTCTGGTATATCTTCTCAATGAGTTGTTACTCGTGTGTTGTAACCTGGTCTCCTCTTCCTCTTTTGTCTTCAAGTATTGGAACATGTTTACATGGAAAGAAAAGGAAAGGTGTTATTTTATTTATTTATTTTCTTCTAGTATTTGTTTCAGTTCATTAAATTGTTTGTTGTAATTTGGTCTTATCTTTCACCTATCCTCTCTCTCTCTCTCTCTCTCTCTCTCTCTCTCTCTCTCTCTCTCTCTCTCTCTCTCTCTCTCTCTCTCTCTCTCTCTCTCTCTCTCTCTCTCTCTCTCTCTCTCTCTCTCTCTCTCTCTCTCTCTCTCAGTCCATTCATTAACATTCTCTCTCTCTCTCTCTCTCTCTCTCTCTCTCTCTCTCTCTCTCTCTCTCTCTCTCTCTCTCTCTCTCTCTCTCTCTCTCTCTCTCTCTCTCTCTCTCTCTCTCTCTCTCTCTCCATTCATTAACATTCTCTCTCAGTCCATTGATTAAGATTCTCTCTCTCTCTCTCTCTCTCTCTCTCTCTCTCTCTCTCTCTCTCTCTCTCTCTCTCTCTCTCTCTCTCTCTCTCTCTCTCTCTCTCTCTCTCTCTCTCTCTCCATTCATTAACATTCTCTCTCAGTCCATTGATTAAGATTCTCTCTCTCTCTCTCTCTCTCTCTCTCTCTCTCTCTCTCTCTCTCTCTCTCTCTCTCTCTCTCTCTCTCTCTCTCTCTCTCTCTCTCTCTCTCCATTCATTAACATTCTCTCTCTCTCAGTCCATTGATTAAGATTCTCTCTCTCTCTCTCTCTCTCTCTCTCTCTCTCTCTCTCTCTCTCTCTCTCTCTCTCTCTCTCTCTCTCTCTCTCTCTCTCTCTCTCTCTCTCTCTCTCTCTCTCTCTCTCTTCCCCACAATTATTATCTCCAGTTCATTCCAGTTTCTCTCTCTCTCTCTCTCTCTCTCTCTCTCTCTCTCTCTCTCTCTCTCTCTCTCTCTCTCTCTCTCTCTCTCTCTCTCTCTCTCTCTCTCTCTGGTAAGTACAGAGGGCAGTATTAAGAGCCAAGGTTGTCTCATGTCTTTGCAGGGAGCAGAGAAGCCCTTCAAGACAGTCATCAAGGCCAACATAGGTGACGCGCATGCCATGGGACAGAAGCCTATCACTTTTCTCAGACAAGTAAGTGTGACTCATAGTTGTACTGCATTGGCGGTGGTGGTGGTGGTGGTGGTTTTGTTATTCCTTCCTTCGTCCTTCCTTCCTTCCTTCCTTCCTTCCTGCTGTTGTGTTTTATTTATTTGTTATTGTTGTTGTTGTTGTGGTACAGTAGAGGTGCTTGTTGTTGTTGTTGTTGTTGTTGTTGTTGTTGTTGTAAGTAGTATTAGTAGGTATGGTAGTAGTAGTAGAAGTAATAATACAATTAAGAAAAAATAAGAGGTTATAACGGTAATATGAGTAGTAGGTGAAGGGGGAAGAAAAGTAGTAGTAGTAGTAGTAGTAGTAGTAGTCTTACCATGATGGAATTTAGTATCATTTATTTAACACACACACACACACACACACACACACACACACACACACACACACACACACACACACACACACACACACCACCACCACCACCACCACCACCACCACCATACTGGGAAGCCTCATTTCGTAACTATTTTAAGACTTGTATACGTAATCCCTTCTCTTCGTGGTCTGTTAAGTGACACACCGGTGGATAGATAGATGGCTGGCCTAATAGATAGATAGATAATATAAATGAATGGATAGATACGTAGATAAGTTGGTAGGTACATACATACGTAGATAGATAGATAGATTGACAGGTAGACAGATGGATCGGCAGGTGAACAGAAGTATAGAGCTTGGTTGATAGAGATTGATAAATAGACAAGTAGATACGTAGATAGATAGAATGATAGGTTTATAAATAGATAAGTAAATGGATTGCTAGATAAGTAGACGGATATATAGATAAATGGACAGACAGGTAAGTAAATAGATTTATGTTCACATAGATTGATCCGTACCGGTTAAAAAAAGAATACATATCTTGATAACAACTCATAGCTGCACTTCAGATTAAATTATTCCTCGAAAACTGTGGGATACGTACTTATGGAGAGAGAGAGAGAGAGAGAGAGAGAGAGAGAGAGAGAGAGAGAGAGAGAGAGAGAGAGAGAGAGAGAGAGAGAGAGAAAAGGTGGATAGGGACAGGAAGTGACTAACAACTGCATCCCCTTCTCTCTCTCTCTCTCTCTCTCTCTCTCTCTCTCTCTCTCTCTCTCTCTCTCTCTCTCTCATGACTGGTGTAATGGAACCGGAACGTCACGATGAGTGGGTGAAGTCACGTGTAACCACCACCACCACCACCACCACCATTTGTCTTCACTACCACCACCACTACTGCTCTCCTCCTCCTCCGCCGCCGCCGCCGCCGCCGTAGTACTTCGTTGTTGTTGCTAATGATACCCTCATAGCAACATCCTAAGTACACTACTACTACTACTACTACTACTACTACTACTACTACTACTACTACTACTACTACTACTACTACTACTACTACTACTACTACTACTACTATTACTTTTCGTTTTTTTTCCTTCTTTCTTTTTCTTTACTACTACTACTACTACTACTACTACTACTACTACTACTACTACTACTACTACTACTACTACTACTACTACTACTACTACTACTACTTTTCGTTTTTTCTTTTTTCTTTTCTTTACTACTACTACTACTACTACTACTTTTTCGTTCTTTTTGTACTACTACTACTACTACTACTACTACTACATCCCACCTATGTCAATCTCTCTCTCTCTCTCTCTCTCTCTCTCTCTCTCTCTCTCTCTCTCTCTCTCTCTCTCTCTCTCTCTCTCTCTCTCTCTCTCTCTCTCTCTCTCTCTCTCTCTCATGCAACAGTACGAGAGGCCGCGGTGTGTTTTTCCGAACGGTTCAATGACCTTGGCTAGGCACATGAGGAGGCGGTCGCTCCCACACTGCCCTAGTTACGGAAACCTTCACCTTCAGCCCGGTATTTTGAAACGCTTTGGTTCCTTACCACGACCATTTTCAAAGGCCACAGAGATGATTAGCCGGGTTCTCAAGAGTGTTTCTCCTGTTCATAATGTAGAAATCTTGTTAATCTGTCACTAGAACCATGGAAAATACGAAAAAACCCTGATTCTCAAACGCTTTGTTCTCTCGGTATGACAATTTTCAAAGGTCACTGGGATGATTAGCCGGGTTCTCAAGTGTGTTTCCCCTTTCCATATCGTAGAAATCTTGATAATATCACGAACCATGAAAAAAAAAAATACGGATTCTGTAACGTTTTGCCCTCTCTTCAAGACATTTTCAAAGGCCACAGAGATGATTAGCGGGGTTCTCGAGAGTGTTTCTTCTGTTCGTAATGTGGATATCTTGTTAACTTGTCACTAGAACCATGAAAATACGAAAAAACCCTGATTCTCTAACATTTTGCTCTCTCGCCAGAACCATTTTTAAAAACCAGAGATGATTAACCTAGTTCTCAAGAGTAGTATTTCTCCCTGTCCATAATGTAGAAATCTTGTCAATCTGTCACAAGAACCATGAAAACACCCTTAAAAAACAGCAGTAGCAGCACCACACATATTGGCCCTCGCGGAACTGCAGGGTAAGGTGCAGCACGACAAGGGACAGAAGGCAGTAATAAGTATTCTGAAACACCTCTGAGCTACACTGTTCTATATAGATGAAGTGAGAACCCGGCCTTGGAAAACAAATATAATAGCAAAGTGTTTGTGAATACGGGAATTTAAGGGTGTTTTCATGGTTCTAATGACAGAATATTATGACTTCTACATTATCAACTGGAGGAACATTTGTAGCCTTGGAAAACAGACGTGATTATACCAGAGTGTTGTGAATACAGGATTTTAAGGGTGTTTTCATGGTTCTAGCGACAATAACGTGATTTCTACATTATGGAGGAACACTGTAGCCTTGGAAAGCAGACGTGATAATAGCAGTGTTTGTGAAGACAGGGTTTTAAGGGTGTTTTTATGGTTCTAGTGACAGAATAACGTGATTTCTACATTATGAACTGGAGGAACACTGTAGCCTTGGAAAGCAGGCGTGGTAAGGGCAGAGCATTCTCCTTCAAGAGGGAGGCTTCAAGACACTTATCCTTTAATTTTTGACTACCGCTTCGGACCCTGTTCGAGGACCGGCATCTCAGTCGGCTTTTTTTTCTTTTTTATTTATTGGATTATTGTTGCCCTTGGCTGGTGTCCCTCCTACAGTAAAAGAAAAAAAAATAATACGGGATTATAAGGGTGTTTTCATGGTTCTAGTGACAGGTTAACGTGGTTTCTACGTTATTAACTGGAGGAACAGTCTTAGGAACCCGGCTAATCACTGCGTAGTCTTGGAAAATAGTCGTGGTGAATTTTGGCCCATATGAGTATTGGGAGCGGGGAAGACAGGCAGACGTTGCCAGTAGGGATGTGTAACTGAAATAAGTATCTGGCACATGTACAGTACCGTTGACTGAGGAAATGGAGAGATAAGTTAGTTTTTAAGTACAGTGTGCCGGAATGTGGCATGCTTGTATTCGTTGTAATGGCAGATATACTTTAAAAAAAAAATGTGCGTAACTTACTACGAATATTTGGAAATAAGTCGTTTAATTTTCGTGGTGGTGGTGGTTTAGAAGTCGTCCTCAACTTTACTACTACTACTACTACTACTACTACTACTACTACTACTACTACTACTACTACTACTACTACTACTACTACTACTACTACTACTACTACTACTACTACTACTACTACTACTACTACTACTACTACTACTACTACTACTACTACTACTGCTACTACTACTACTACTACCACCACCACCACCACCACCACCACCACCACCACCACTGTACTCCTTATCCTTATCTTAAAAATAGCTTATCATTAATATGTGTCAGTGGCAGATACCCGAACTCGAGAGAGAGAGAGAGAGAGAGAGAGAGAGAGAGAGAGAGAGAGAGAGAGAGAGAGAGATTCGTGTTGGTTAAAGTTCTTAGATCGACGTCTCTCTCTCTCTCTCTCTCTCTCTCTCTCTCTCTCTCTCTCTCTCTCTCTCTCTCTCTCTCTCTCTCTCTCTCTCTCTCTCTCATTCTATCTGTGTGTTTGTGTGTGTGTGTGTGTGTGTGTGTGTGTGTGTGTGTGTGTGTGTGTGTGTGTGTGTGTGTGTGTGAGAGAGAGAGAGAGAGAGAGAGAGAGAGAGAGAGAGAGAGAGAGAGAGAGAGAGAGAGAGAGAGAGAGACCCATTATTCAGCCGCCTCTGTCTTGGCTCGAACACACCAGTCACATGATGAGGAGAGAGAGAGAGAGAGAGAGAGAGAGAGAGAGAGAGAGAGAGAGAGAGAGAGAGAGAGAGAGAGAGATTTTATGCAACGTCTGTGGTTTTATGGATACAGTAAAATTTTTTTTCTCTCTCTCTCTCTCTCTCTCTCTCTCTCTCTCTCTCTCTCTCTCTCTCTCTCTCTCTCTCTCTCTCTCTCTCTCTCTCTCTCTCTCTCTCTCCTGTGTAATTTGTGTTGTAGTGAGAGGTGTATAGACAAAAATTCTGCACTTCTTAACATGGTCAGGTGGAAACTACTGTGGTAATTTAAGGGTGTTTTCATGATTATACTGAAAGTTTAATATGGAAAGTTTAACAGGGTCAGCTCGATGTTATTATGTTTCATTTTCTTGTGTTGTAGTAGTTTAAGGGATAGTTTAGCTTTTTTAAAGGGTGTTTTGATAGTTTTATTTTATTTATTTATTTATTTATTTATTTTATTTATTTTTTTATAGTTTAACAAGGATTCTGCTCTTCTAACTGGCTGAAATGAAAGTTACTGATATTGATTTAACTTATTCACTTGTGTTTGATAGTTTTAGTGATTATTTAATTTTTTTTACGAGTGTTTTGAGTTTTTTTCATGGTGTAACAAAATTCTGCTCTTCTAACTGGCTGAAATGAAAGTTACTAATGTTGATTTAACTTATTCACTTGTGTTTGATAGTTTTAGTGATTATTTAATTTTTTTTACGAGTGTTTTGAGTTTTTTTTTTTCATGGTGTAACAAAATTCTGCTCTTCTAACTGGCTGAAATGAAAGTTATTGTGGTTTTCACGGGTGTTTTGATAGTCTTGATTTAACCTTTTCACTTGTGTTACGATAATTTTAGTGATAGTTTAACTTATCACGAGTGTTTTGAGTTTTTTTTTTTTTAAGTTTAACAAGGATTCTGCTCTTCTGACTAGCTGAGATTAAAGTGACTGGCTTTCACGGGTGTTTTGATAGTCTTAAGGCGGGTTGCCACACGCGCACTTTTTGGGCACGACGTGGCACGAGGTGAGTGCGCACCCAATTCGCGCCAACTCGTGCCCAACAGCGCGGCAGCTCGTGCAGACCTCTTGCCACCAAGTCGGGGAAGTCGAGGCAGGTGGCACGACGTCGCGTTAAAATTAAAACAGTTTCATTTTTTTTCCCGACGTGGTACGAAGTGGCGACGTCGGCCCCACCTCGTGCCATCACCTCGTGACACCTCGTACCCTGTTCGAGACACCTCGCGCCTATTGGCACGACGTCGCGCCTGGCGCGCAGTGGTGCGAGCTCGTGCTACCTGGGCGCGAGGTGTCACGAGGTGTGGTGCGGGGTGGTACGAGGTTAGTGCGAGGTGGGCGCGACGTTAGTCCGAGGTGGGCACGAAGTTAGCGCGAGGTGGTGGCGAGCTGTATAATTGCCTCTCACGTGACCTGATCCAAGGGGTATATAAACAGCACCCGTGGGCCACATGGTCACTTATCTCGCAAACACAGACAGAAGAAGAACCCTCCCATCTCCAGCCAACCTTTCCAAGATGCCCAAGAAAGGCAAGCAGCAAGCACCACAGCAGGAGTCTTCCCCGAGTCTGCAGGAGGAAGAAACTGGTGATGTTCCTCCTGAGGTTCCTGACGACACTGACGTTCCTGATGTGGAAGTGGTGAAGGTACAACCTGTTGCTGGGCTCTCCAGGAAACGCACTCGGCCATCCAAGAAAGACGTTCAGGACTACCCCTTCAACGACGACCAGCTGAGGGAGATAGCAAACTACGTCCAGTTGCATCCAGAGCTCTACGATAAGCGGAACGAGAAGTGGCTGAATCCGGCGTGGAAGGAGAGCCTCTGGAAGGACCTGGCCCAAACTTTCTCGGACTGTTCTCACCAGCAGGTGAAGAAGGTGGTGGACAAGAAGAGAACAGATTTTGGGAAAATCGAGAAGAGGGAGAGCAAGAGTGGATCAGCAGCCAGGCCGAGGACGCAGAGGGAGCAGAAGATCGTCGAGGTTTGGGCCTTCCTGGCAGGTCACATCGCCCACGAAAGTACGCACCCTAGTGATGACTTCGGCAGACAAGGTGACGATCAAGATTCCTCCAGCCATGAGTCTGTCCTATCGGCCCACTCAGTTGCCAGGAGGAAGAGGAAGAAGGAACGGCAGGAGGAGGAACTATCCAGCCCACGATCCACCAAATCTACCCAGGAGAGCAGTGCCATCCAAGAACTACTCCAGAGTGCACAGCTGCTAGCTACACGAAAACCACCAGTCGAGGGACCTGACGCTGACATCCGGCAGTTTGTTGAATTTATGTACACTCGCCTGAAGAAGGTTTCCCCCATGCATCATGGAGTACTCTTCTCCAAGATCGCGTACATGATCAGCCTCATGGAGGAACCAGTGATGACCAGGAGTGCTATTAAAGACCCGAGGAGGTTGCTGGATTCTGTGCCCATGCCACTAGGAGTTGCGAGCCCATCACACCTGTGGCAGCCTCCTGCACCGCCTACTCTTGCTCCTGCTCCTCCTCCTCCTCCTCCAGTCTATCATCAGCCGCAGTACCAGCAGCCACATTACTCGCAGCCCCAATACCAACAACAACAGTACCAACAGCCTCAACAACAACAGTACCAACAGCCTCAACAACAATACCAGCCTCAACAATCAGAACAGCAACAGTTCCCTCAGCAGCCACAGCAGCAGCAGGTGCCCACCCCAATACAGTGGGAATCTATACTCGGCTGTTCACCGTCCCCCGTCAAGACCCTGCAGCACACAAGTACGACCACCAAACTCCAGGGCCAGAAGACGAAATCGCCGGCGAAAAAGGCCATAATGTCCCCCATGATCGAGACGCCGAAGGGCTACGAGGCGGAGGATAGCGACGAGTAGATGTAAACAAAATAAAAATGTATTGCATATAAAAATATGTTAAAATGTATGAAATAAATATGAAAAAAACAACTATATTTTTTCCCTTTTCATTTATAATATAAGTATGGATATAAAATAATAACTGGTAAAAGGAGACATTAAAAACACTTTTTTAATGTTTCCTTTTACCAGTAAAAAAAAATTATAAACTACAAACTGAATATAAATAATTGGGACATAAATGGTAAAAGAGAAAAAAAATATACTAAAACTTGGGAAGTTAAGAAATGGATTGAAAATTGAGGATTTGAAATGATAACAGATAAAAGGGAATAATGAAGAGTTGGTAATAAAGAACTTGGAAAATAATAACTGAATATATAAATAAGGTATTGAAATAATAACTGGTAAAAGGTAAAACACTTGGAAAATTAAATCAGAGAATCACACATGGAAAAGGTACTGTCCCCATATATATATATATATATATATATATATATATATATATATATATATATATATATATATATATATATATATATATATGAACATTTTATAGCTTTGATATATCCATCAAGTATAGATTTTATTTCAATGTCGTAAATATGAAAAATTCTTTGCTAAAATTTTAATCTTATAACCAGACGATCTTAACAATTTTAGACCAAAGTCTTATGTAATTAATAAATGAAGGTGTTTAATTATCCAGATTTGCCTATTACTTAATAAGTTAATAATTTTTGTAAACATTAAATTCATATTTAAAATTTTTTTTAACATATATTCTATTTTACTCTTATTTCCTTTCCCATTCCCTCCCACCCAAATATGATATTCCTATAATGTATATAGTTTATATTTTGGGGTATAATTCAGTCAAGGAAGCTTAATCGGTTTCTTTATTATCAAATACACAGATAACATTTATTAACACAGCTTATATATATATATATATATATATATATATATATATATATATATATATATATATATATATATATATATATATATATATATATATATATATATATATATATATATATATATATATATATATATATATATATATATATATTATTTATTTATTTAATTATTGCTCCATCCTTTGTTCGTCTGCTGGTCGTCCTCTTGGATATACCATCCTTTCTTGCCAGGGAACTGCGCCTGCTTCTGATGCATAGTACAAAGCCAGGTAGTCTCGGACGGCCTTTGCTTCTCTCGTTGGATTTGTTCCCCGTCGAGTTTGGAGGCGTTGCATCAGATTTGGTATGTTCCTCCACGATCCATCAATCACGTTATGGTCACCATCTTCGCAGTCGACTTCTTGGGGATGAAAATTTGAGTAGCGGTCCAATATCAGGTTGTGCATCACACACCCACACATGGTGACAATTTTGACAACTGCAGGTCGTTGTAGCATGGTAGTGCCGAAGACTCTAAATCGTGACTGCAGGAGACCGAAAGCATTTTCCACCACACGACGGGCGCGAGACAACCTGTAGCTGAAGATTTTTTCTTCGTATACCTGGGATTGATGTGAGTAAGGTTTCATAAGCCAGGTCTTGAGGGCGAAGGCATCATCAGCAACAATGTGGAATGGGATTGGCGTGTCGTCACTCGGCAGGAAGCTGTGCTCTGGAAATCCCACTCGTTTCTGCGCGATGGCATCGTGAAGGGTGCACTTGAACCAAGTTCCTCCATCACCAGCACTTCCTTCAGCACCTACGTCGACGTACAGGAACTTGTAGTTTGCATCTGCGACGGCCATGAGGACAATGCTGTGGAACTTCTTGTAATTGAAGAACAGTGATCCTGCATGCCAGGGCTTCTTCACTCGAACATGCTTGCCATCCAGACCACCTCCACACTTGTGATAGTTCCACCTCTTTGAGAATCCTTCGGCAACTTGATTCCATTCTTCTGGAGTTCTTGGGCACTTGAGCACCTCAGGTTTGTATATGTCAATTATGGCCTCGCAGACTTTAGGTACGAATCTACAGATGGCGGTTTTGGAGACCCTGAAGCTGTATTGCAGACTCGTATATGAATCGCCGGATGCCAGGAATCGGAGGGTGACAGCCAACTTCAACCCCACTGACAGGGGCTCTCTCATTCTGGTGGCTTTTTTGGCGAGGATTGGAGTAAGCCGGTCCACCATCTCTCCGAAAAGTTCAGGTTTGATGCGGAGGAAGTTCTTGTAGCCCTTGGTGTCTTCTCGGTTGAGCTCCTGCAGCAGGTGGTGAAAATCGCCATGCATCGATCGTCTCGTAAGCCATTCACGGCACCATATTGTTCTGGGTCTTCTTGCTCGTGGCTGGGGTGGCACGGGAGGTTGCTGTAGACGTCTTCTTCGCAGCAGCAATGCAGCAGCCACCATCAGGATTCCTGCCATCAGTACTTGAGCCTCTTGTCTGTAGTTTTCTTCCTCCATCTTCCCTGCTTGCCAGTCTAGCTTTGAGTGACTTGATCATCATTCCCCACCCTTTATATACCGCTTGGGAGGCGCTGCAAATATTGGACGCATCCTCACAACACCCCGTGACATATCGTGACAGTACATCGGCAACAACCTCGTAATTAATTAAAATGCCTGTGCGACCCCTCAAAACGGGTCGTCGGGTTGGGCCACACCTCGTGTGCACGTCGCGATGACCTCGTGCCCACGTCGTGATCACCTCGTGTCACGTCTCGCAACACCTCGTGCCCAGATCGGGCTCACCTCGTGCCACATCGCCACACTCTTGCGCGCAATGTACCCGACGTCTCTGTTTCTGTACTGTTTCTACTCGCGGTGTGGCGCGCACTCACCTCGTGCCACGTCGTGCCCAAAAAGTGCGCGTGTGGCAACCTACCTTTACTTTAACATTTTCACCTGTGTTTTAATGGTTTTAGTGATAGTTTAAATTTTTACGGGTGTTTTGAGTTGTTTTTTGTGGGGGGGTAGTGTAACAAAAATTCTGCTCTTCTGGCTGGCTGAAATGAAAGTTACTGTTTTTTTTTTCACGGGTGTTTTAATAGTAATAGTGTAACAAGGATTGTACTCTTTCAACAAGCTTATATGGACATTATTCTGGTCTTTAAGGATGCTTTCATGATGTGAATGTTAATTTATTTAGGTTTTAAAGTTTTTATTATCATTTAAGCGATAGTTTGACAGATTTGCTTTTAATAGGCTCCGAAATAAAGAATTTAGGTTTTAAGGGTCGTTATTAAGGTAGCAGTTTAACAAGCACTGCATTCTTAACAGGCTCAAATGGAAGTTATTATGATGTTTAAGGTGTTCGTGGTTTCAGAGGTAGT
>NC_087180.1:540000-587500 GCF_035594125.1 Scylla paramamosain
GAGAGAGAGAGAGAGAGAGAGAGAGAGAGAGAGAGAGAGAGAGAGAGAGAGAGAGAGAGAGAGAGAGAGAGAGAGAGAGAGAGAGAGATCGTAGTAAGGAAGAGAGGAACGCGCCTTTAAACTTCCCCAAAAGCGGGCCGGCCAGTCATTCACAAGTGGAAGTCCCGTGATTGGCTGAACCGAAGTCCTGGCCGCGCTCTATTGGCTAGACGCTCCCGCTGGCTTGAATGTAGCGGCAAGATAGTGCTAAAACTTCTTAAAGGCGCCCTGGCTATTTGTTCTCACTCCCACCTCCTGCCCTTCGCCCGCCAGTCTTGTGTTTACTGCGTTTGTTCACTTAGCTGGTCAATTCAAATAGCGTTTTTTTTTTTTTCTTTCCGTGGTCCTTATTATTGCTTTTTGTTCTTGTCCACCACCATCACCATCACCATCACCATCATCATCTTTTTTTTTTCTTCTTCTTCTTTAGTTTTCTGTTCATTTCAAACAGCGTGCGTGTTTTTCCGTGTTTATTGTTGTTGTTGTTGTTCTTGTTGTTTACCTGTAATAACATTTTTGTTTATAATTCTCGTAACTTTTTTTTCTAATGAAAATAACCAGTGTGTTTCTTTAAGTTCAATGTTAGTTAATACAAATTTGTTTGTTTTATTTTTATCATAATATCAGCTTTTGTGTTATCAGTATCATCATCATATATTTTGTTATCACCTCCACCACCACCACCACCACCATCACCATCCTCCTCCTCCTCCTCCTCCTCCTCCTCCTCCTCCTCATCATCATCATCATCATCATCATCATCATCATTATCATTATCATTATCATTATCATTATCATTAGTCATCGCCATCATAATCATCATTATCAATCATCATCACCATCATCATCAGTATCAGTCTTTATCAGTCATCATGGAGCAGAAGCAGGGACACGCCATCGTGGACGCTGGATTGTGGTTCACATTGCTGTGTATAATTGTGTCCACACCTTGCATGTCAGTGTGGTGCTGTACAAGAGACACACGTAAGTCACAGGAGTGAGGAGATAGCTGCTGCCGACTGCGGAGCCTCCAGTAATCCTTGCATCCTTGGCTGACTGAGGTGGTGATGCTGCAGCCTTGAGTAGCCCCATCATGCCTGGTGAAAGAGGTCACTTGGCACCAACTGATGTTCCAGTCTGAATACAGTATCTAGGTGGTTCCATTATCATTCAGCTCAGTGACATGACTTTGCAAGGCAGAATAGATTTACCAAAAGAAAAAAAAAAAAGCAAATTGATTGAAACTTGGAACCTGTGGTCTTTTGAAATATTTCCAATCACAGTGATTCCTTTATCAGAATAATTCATTGATCAAATTATTAAACTGGTTGTAATTTTTACTTGAATATATTTCTTATAAGGTCACAAGACAACAAAAATGCATATATTAGATGGTAAACATGAAAATTACACATGAGAATCAGGTTTCACCTAAATTTTGTTCTAATAAACCTTGTCTCTTAAGATTTAACAGCTTTACTTGCTGTCTGAGGCAAGTTCTTGTGGTCTTGTAGAATAAGAAAGTATGACATTATTTAGGTATACAAATGGTCATTTTGTTAAAGTAAGTACATATACCATATACATAAAAATGGATCATTTGATTCTAACACATCCAGACCTGGCCAAGAATGCATTTGTCATTTAGGTTGTTGTGTAGTCACTTCATGGAAATTTGAACATTATATCAAGAAGTAGGAAGCAGTACCATTAATGTCACACTTCCTTGTGAATTTCTTTGGTTCAGGCTTTGTAATTCAGTACCTCTTGCCGTGTCTTGCATACGGATTGCTTTGCTGTGTGGGTCCTCTCTCAGTCCGTCCCTCTGCCATGTTTCCAACAGGCACCCTGCTCTCTATTGTTTCAGATGATGGGCACACTGACGCCAGTAACCTTCACTTTTCTTATGGGGCTTTTGCCTTGCCTCATTACCAGATCTGATGAGTAATGTGAGGAACATAAGTTATAACAGCCACCACTGCTGGTTACTGGTTCATGGATTATGAGGTGACTTTTATTGATTGATATTTTTTTTATTCTGTACAAGATTGCTAACATCTCTTACTTCATTGATTGTGCATTATTGTATTGTGAGTATTTTATTGGAAAAGTGTGTGTGTGTGTGTGTGTGTGTGTGTGTGTGTGTGTGTGTGTGTGTGTGTGTGTGTGTGTGTGTATGTGTGTGGGTGCGTGTGTGCGTGCTTGTGTGCGTGCGTTCGTGTGTGTGTGTAATCTTGCCCAGTATTTTGCTCGTGGTACTGACAATTGCTTATTAACTTGTGCATTGTCTTGTCACCAGTACCAGTACCATTGCATTACTTGTGTACCCGGTGAGTAGGTGTCAGACCCACACGGTGACACCAATTATTTAATTATCCTCGGCCAAACCTGGATGCACTGTTAACACGTAGAGTTGCAGTTGTAGAAATCTTTTATGAGCACTGTCTGTAAGAATAATAGTTATGTAATGTTTATATGCATTATGTGCAGTAGGGTGGTTCACGAGACTCACTTCCTACCAGAGGCCAATGGGATTAAGAGTGCAAATGATGTGTGTATGAGTGTATGGTGCTATACTTGGCTACCCAGTGTGCTATATATAGATATATGAACTGATATCTTTAAAAGAGAACATAATAATAGTTGAATGTACATGTGGCAAGGTTACATCTGCATCCTGAGCAAGTGAACACAAGTTATGGTTACACGTGGCAAGGCAACATATACACACTGGGCATTGAGTATGGAGGCTTGTTAAATTTTAAGGCAGACAAGACTGTGTCTTATCAAATTGTCGTGGGAGACAAGGTGGGTGGAGACAAGTTAAGGAACGTGTTACTTAATACCATAGCCTGTGTTGACCTGGAGTTGGAACACTGGCTGTCCTACCCTATCTGTATATGTATGTGTGTGTGTATTGTTTGAAGTCACCTTTGTTCAGATACATGTGGCATCTCTCCTGTAGTTTCAAGGAAAGTTTCAGAATACGTGTGTAGTGTAGTAGTGTGTGATTGTAAGCGAATCTTTACTATTAGTGTTGTGTATTGTGCAGGTTGTGTCATTGTGCCTGATGCCAAGCTTGCTGGATGACGATACCTTCCCAGAGGATGCCAAGCAGCGGGCGCGAGGCATCCTGGCAGGGTGCCGTGGAGGATCCCTTGGCGCCTACAGTGACTCACCAGGGATTGAGATCATCCGGCGCCACGTGGCTGAGTACATAGAGCGCCGGGATGGTCACCCGTCCAGCTGGGAGAACATTGTGTTGTGTGCTGGCGCCTCGGAGGGCATCAGGGTGAGAGAGAGAGAGAGAGAGAGAGAGAGAGAGAGAGAGAGAGAGAGAGAGAGAGAGAGAGAGAGGTAACTCTTTTAGAGATTTTGGTAAAACTTTTGCTGTTGCCTTGGACATATCAAAAGCTTTTGATAGAGTCTGACACAAAGCTTTGATTTCCAAACTACCCTCCTATGGCTTCTATCCTTCTCTAACTTCATCTCAAGTTTCCTTTCTGACCGTTCTATTGGTGTTTTGGTAGACGGTCACTGTTCTTCTCCTAAATCTATTAACAGTGGTGTTCCTCAGGGTTCTGTCCTGTCACCCACTCTCTTCTTATTATTTATTAATGATCTTCTAAACCAAACTTCTTGTCCTATCCACTCCTACGCTGATGATACCACCCTGCACTTTTCCATGTCTTTTCATAGACGTCCAACCCTTCAGGAGGTAAACATTTCACGCAGGGAAGCCACAGAACGCTTGACTTATGATCTTTCTAAAATTTGTGATTGGGGCAGAGCAAACTTGGTATTGTTCAGTGCCTCAAAAACTCAATTCCTCCATCTGTCAAATCGACACAACCTTCCAGACAACCATCCCCTCTTCTTCAATGACACTCAACTGTCCCCCTCTTCTACACTGAAGGTCCTCGGTCTGTTCTTTACTTATAATCTGAACTGGAAACTTCACATCTCATCTCTAGCTAAAACAGCTTCTATGAAGTTAGGCGTTCTGAGACATCTCCGCCAGTTTTTCTCACCCCCCCTCAAGCTACTAACTCTGTACAAGTGAATTATCCATCCATGTATGGAGTATGCTTCACATGTCTTGGGGGGGTTCCACTCATACTGCTCTTCTAGACAGGGTGGAATAAAAAGCTTTTCGTCTCATCAACTCCTCTCCTCTAACTGACTGTCTTCAGCCTCTCTCTCACCGCTGCAATGTTGCATATCTAGCTGTCTTCTACCACTATTTTCATGCTAACTGCTCTTCTGATCTTGCTAACTGCATGCCTCCCCTCCTCCCGCGGCCTCGCTGCACAAGACTTTCTTCTTTCTCTCACTCCTATTCTGTCCACCTCTCTAACGCAAGAGTTAACCAGTATTTTCAATCATTCATCCCTTTCTCTGGTAAACTCTGGAACTCCCTGCCTGCTTCTGTATTTCCACCTTCCTATGACTTGAATTCCTTCAAGAGGGAGGTTTCAAGACACTTATTCATCAATTTTTGACTACTGATTTGAATCTTTTATGGGACTGGCATTTCAGTGGGCATTTTTTTTTTTTACTGGATTTTTGTTGCCCTTGGCCAGTGTCCTTCCTACATAAAAAGAAAAAAAAACCTCTTTGCCAGAATCTCTAATATGCCCAATGACTGTCTCTGGTGTGTGTTTGCAAGAAGAGGAGTGAGGCCTTCCTGCCTTGCTGATGCATTGCAGGTGACTAAGGTCTTGAAATTGTCTGTATTTACATATGAATATCCCCTCTAGGTATGTGCTGTCCTAGCGAAAGGTTGGTGAGATTTCAACATTATCAACTGGAGAAGTGCTCTTGAAAACCCAGCTAATTATTGCTGTGGTGAGAGAGCAAAGTGTTTCTGAGTAGTACCCTCCAGAGCCTTATAGCAGCCATTGGCATGGATTGTGAGGCAGTCTCAGGATGGCTAGCAGTCACAGCACACATTGTACAAGGCTGTCTGTTGCCTTTCAAGTCTTCCCAGGAGAATCTGCTGAAATGCTACCACAATTACAAATACAATCAATGGAGATGCGGCTGTTATCAGTATAGTAATTCTTTTCTTAGTAATGGTATGAAAATGAGACAAACCTTCAATCCTACCAGCTAGTAATGTTTTGTTGTCGTGCAGCATTAGAGGAAGAAACGCTCCATGAGAAACACTTGCCTTTCAAAAATTCCATGTACTTATCTGCTTATTCTCATGTGTACACATCTTCAAAACACAAAGAATGGCAGCGCAGTGATTGGTTCACACTGAGGACTGTCATCCTGGAAGGCTCAGCTGCCAGCAAGGAACCTTGTAAGGATGGTGTTTGACTGCCCATGTGAGCTAAAGTTTTCCTTAGTGGGCATTGTGTTTTTATATTATAGGTTACTGGTATGACTGGTATGATGTGTCAGTGTTTTATTGTTTGCAGCTGCTTTGAGTGGAGTAATGGTGTTATTCCATCACCATCCAATGATTGGTGGTGGTGTTTTCATTATTCATGTATGATTGTTGTGTTTCAGGGCACAATGAAGATGATGATCCAGCACGACAACGGCATCAAACCAGGCGTCATGATCCCCATCCCTCAGTACCCACTTTACTCTGCCACCATTGCTGAGTTCAACCTTCACCAGGTGTGTGTGTCCACCCACAGTTGTATGGTGACTTTGTGTTCACCTGAGTCATGTGACCCTATCGTTGTGGTACCCTAAATTACCTGTCTCTCTCTATTTATCAGTCTACATCTGATGCCTTTTTTCAAGAACTTCTCCAAAATGATTGACCACAGTAAAAGTCTCCCATTTGTCTCTGTTCTTACATTCTCTCCTTGCTTGCTCTAATTCTTCTGCTCTTTTCATCCTTTTTCTCTCATACTCCTGCATTCGTCCTGCCATTTCTCTGGAAGTTATTCTTTCGTATCAACTTTATCCATTATGCTCTGATATGAGGCAGTGTGCACCATACTCAGCCAAGCGGTAAATTTAAAAACTCAGAAAACATATTCTGAAATATTAAACATGGCATAATTCGTAAATTACTCTCAATACCTTTATCATCCCAGCGTGTTTTTGTGGCTCTGGGCAAGACCAGTGGAGTGATGTAAGTGAAGTTTCATGTTCCCATCACCAGCATCATTATTCATATACCACAGTACCACTAAGGTTTCACTGCCCATGGTAATGTTAATAGCAATGGTAATATGTCACAAAGTAAATAGAACTGTGTGATGTGGTATTATCCTGCCACCTGGCCACCCTAACTCTCATACACTCCTTTATTAGCTCAGCACTACCCTGCCACCTGGCCACCCCAACCTTCACATCCTGTTAACTAACCTGTCAGGTTCATAGGTGATGAATTGATGCACAGAGCAGAGCTTTGTTTTGTAAGTTATGAGTTACAGTGAGTTGGAGTTGAGCAACACACTTTTAATCAACTTTTTGTAATTATGTTTGCAATTATTATTTCTAAGCATTTCATGACATAGTACAAGTCTCAACCTTTAAGATGAGATCACAGTGAGCTTCCTTTCCTATGATCAATATTAAGTATGCTGTGAGTCATAAAAAGAAATAGATATGCACAGTATTCACAAATTTTCATCCATTAAGTGTGATGATGTCAGTGAGTGAAATGTACCATCAATGGTCTTGTGTAACTGACTGTTGACTTGAGGAAAATTGACTTAAAGCAAGTTGAAGTGTTATTTGTCTGGCAAGGCACTGCTAGATGCTCTTGGTGGGCATTCAGCGTTGGGTATGTGGTGACACTTGTCCAGAGCATTTTATTGGTAGTATCAATAGTAGTAGAAACAGCAGTTATAGGAGTACATACATACTGTAATAGTAACAGTTTGGTCACTCCCCAGATTGGTTACTACCTCGATGAATCCACCAACTGGGGCCTGGACATGGCAGAGCTGGAGCGGGCGTACAATGAGGCCAAGGAAGTGTGTCTTCCCAAGGCCCTGGTGGTGATCAACCCTGGCAATCCCACTGGTGAGGCCTTGGGACACACAGAGAGAGAGAGAGAGAGAGAGAGAGAGAGAGACAGAGAGAGAGAGAGAGAGAGAGAGAGAGAGAGAGAGAGAGAGAGAGAGAGAGAGAGAGAGAGAAGAGAGAGAGAGAGAGAGAGAGACATATTCTGAGACACTTGTGCATTGCACCCTGAAAGTGATGCATTGCATCACTTTCAAAAGACCCTTGTTGAAATTGCATTTGTTTTGAGGATGTTTTTATGTTTCTAGTGACAGATTAAGAAGATTTCTACATTATTGACAGGAGAAGCACTTGTGACAACCCAGAAAATTATGTGTGACCTTTGAAAACAGTCATGGTGAGAGAGCAAAGTGTTCCTGAATGCAGGCCAGAGAGAGAGAGAGAGAGAGAGAGAGAGAGAGAGAGAGAGAGAGAGAGAGAGAGAGAGAGAGAGAGAGAGAGAGAGAGAAAGAGAGAGAGACTTCTTGAGTGCATTGGTACATCTGTGTTTGGCAAGTAAGATGGATGGACTTTCCAATGTGACTTGCCATGTTGTTGAATAAAGATGACATGTGGATGAACAGAGAGATCAGCAGAGTCAGACAGATGCATAGATAAGGCATAAAAAACTAATGTGGATAATTGTAAAGGCACAGCTAGACAGACAAACAGACAGACAAGCAAAAGAACTGACTTGTACATTGATGAATCAAATTTCTGAGTTGGTGAACAAATTGAGTGTTAGATAGATAGATAGTGAGGTGCAGTCATGGAGATGAAGGTACATTGACTTAACAGCAGCCTGACAATAGACCAGACAGATTTGGGAACAGGTAGATATAAGCCAAAAAAAAAGTAACAATTGAAACTTTCAACTTATATGGGGGACTGGAAAGAAAACATAAACAGACAGATGGAGATAGACTGGTAGACACATAGATATACTCGTACAGAGGATCAGACAGAAAGACAGACAGAGAAGCAAGCAGACAGATAGACACACACATAGGAGAGAGATAGACAGACAGACAGACAGAGGAATAGACTAGCAGACAGACAGATAAGACAGACAAGCTAACAGGCAGACAGAGTAAGACAGACAGGCAAAGAAACAGACAGCCAGAGAGAGTGGCAGCATTTGTTTCATTGGAGTTGTGTTGCAGGTAATGTTTTACCGCGGGAGAACATTGAGGCTGTTATAAAGTTTGCCCACGAAAGAAACCTCTTCTTATTTGCTGATGAGGTAAGAAAGAGAGAGAGAGAGAGAGAGAGAGAGAGAGAGAGAGAGAGAGAGAGAGAGAGAGAGAGAGAGAGAGAGAGAGAGAGAGAGAGAGAGAGATTCTTACCTAATAATCTTTCTACAGGATCAAGTCAAGCTTTTAATGTCCAGTCTTTTAAAGTTAATTTGTCATATTTATCTTTAAAGCTATGAATACAACTTGCACACCCAACTACATGAGTCAGTGAATTCCATCGGTTTATTGCTCTGTTAAGCAAACTGTATTTCTTCACATCTTTTTAGGTTTTATTTTTCTTGTGCAATTGTTTACTGTGCCCTTTTAGTGATATTATTCTTTTCTTTTCTTTCTACACATTTGTGTGTCATGAACATTGTGTGTGTGTGTGTGTGTGTGTGTGTGTGTGTGTGTGTGTGTGTGTGTGTGTGTGTGTGTGTGTTTTACAAATAATATCCATTATTGCTCTGACAACCATCACAGCAACTACTCATTTCACAGGTGTACCAAGACAATGTTTATGCTGATGGGTGCAAGTTCCATTCCTTCAAGAAAGTCCTGATGGAGCTTGGGGAGCCTTACTGCCACATGGAGCTTGCTTCCTTCATGTCCTGCTCCAAAGGTGGGTTGTCAGGGCTCTTCCTGCAAGCCCCAAGCTGCTCCAGATCATTGGGTGTGCAGTTCTTACCTTTGTTGAGTTGCTTTAGCTAGAGATGAGATGTGAAGTTTCCAGTTTAGATAAAGTTTAGTAAAGTTTAGTATAGACTGAGGATGTTCAGTGTAAAAGAGGAGGACAGTTGAGTGTCACTGAAGAAGAGGGGATAGTTGTCTGGAAGGTTGTGTCGAGTTGATAGATGGAGGAATTGAGTTTTTAGGTATTGAACAATAATAAGTTTGCTCTGCCCCAATCAGAAATTTTAGAGACTTCAGAAGTCAGGCACTATGTGGCTTCCCTGCATGAACTGCTTACTTCCTGAAGGTGAAGGGCTGGATGTCTACAAAAATATGTGGAAAAGTACAGGGTGGTGTCATCAGCATAGGAGTAGATAGGACAAGAAGTTTGCTTTAGAAGATCATTGATGAATAATAGGAAGAGAATGGTTGACATAACAGAACCCTGAGGAACACCACTGTTATTAGATTTAGGAGAAGAACAGTGACCATCTACCACAACAGCAATAGAATGGTCAGAAAGGAAACTTGAGATAAAGTTACAGAGAGAAGGATGAAAGCCATAGGAGGTTAGTTTGGAAATCAAAGCTTTGTGCCAGACTCTAACAAAAGCTTTTGGTATGTCTAAGGCAACAACAAAAGTTTCACCAAAATCTCTAAAAAGATGACCAAGACTTAGTAAGGAAAGCCAGATCACCAGTAGCGCATCTTTGACAGAACCCTTACACCCTTACTGGCGATCAGATAGAAGTTTGTGAATTAATAGATGTCTAAGAATCTTCCTGTTGAGGATAGATTCAAAAACTTCAGATAGGCAGGAAATTGAAGCATTTGGATGGTAGTTTGAGAGATTAGAATGATCACCCTTTTTAGGAACAGGCTGAATGTAGGTAAGCTTCCAGCAAAAAGGAAGTGTAAATGTTGATTGACAGAGTTGAAAGAGTTTGACTAGGCAGGGTGCAGGCATGGAGGCACAATTTCGGAGAACAATAGGAGGGACCCCATCAGATCCATAAGCCTTCTGAATATTGAGGCCAGCTAGGTCATGGAAAATGTCATTGTGAAGAATTTTAATTGGTAGCATGAAGTAGTCAGAGGGTGGAGGAGAGGGAGGAACAAGCCCTGAATTGTCCAAGGTAGAGTTTTTAGCAAGGTTTGAGTGAAGAGTTCAGCTTTAGAGATGGGTGTGATAGCAGTGGTGCCATCTGGTTAAAATAAAGGAGGGAAAGAAGCAGCAAGGTTATTGGAGATGTTTTTGGTTAGATGCCAGAAGTCATGAGGGGAGTTGGATCTTGAAAGATTTTGACACTTTCTGTTAATGAATGAGTTTTTGGCTAGCTGGGGAACAGACTTGGCATGGTTCCAGACAGAAATATAAAGTGCATGAGATTCTGGTGATGGAAGAGTCATGTACCTTTTGTGAGCCACCTCTCTATCATGTATAGCACGATAACAGGCTGTGTTAAACCAAGGTTTGGAAGGTTTAGGTTGAGAAAAAGAGTGAGGAGTGTACTTCTCCATGCCAGACACTGTCATCTCTGTTATGCGTTCAGCACACAAAGACGGGTCTCTGACACGGAAGCAGTAATCATTCCAAGGAAAATCAGCAAAATACCTCCTCAGGTCCCCCTAACTAGCAGAGGCAAAGCGCCAGAAGCACCTCCACTTAGGAGGGATTGGAGCGATAGGACAATATACAGATATGATATTGTGATTGGAGGAGCCCAATGGAGAAGATAGGGTAACAGCATAAGCAGAAGGATTAGAGGTTAGGAAAAGGTCGAGAATGTTGGGCACATCTCCAAGATAGGAATACAAGTAGGGTGTTGCACCAGTTACTCTAGGTCATGGAGGATAGCCATTTTGGGAGTTAAGTAGTCAAAGAATATCTTACAATCAGAGGAGTTAGGTGAGAGGAGTACAGCACAGATAAATTTAGTTTGAGAGTGACTCTGTAGTCATAGCCAGATGATGGAAAACTTGGAAGATTCAAGAGCATGGGCATGAGAGCAGGTTAGGTTATTGCACACATAGATGCAACATCCAGCTTTGGATTGAAAATGAGGATAGAGAAAGTGGGAGGGAACAGAAAAGGGGCTACTGTTGGTTGCCTCAGACACCTGTGTTTCAGTGAGGAAAAGAAGATAATGTTTAGTAGAAGAGAGGTGGTGGTCTGTAGATTGAAAATGAGATCTAAGACTGCATATGTTGCAGAAGTTAATGAAAAAGTTGGGGGGTGTCAAGGCACTTAGAGTCAATACCAGAAGAGCATTGTGGTATGCTAACCAAGCACTAAAAAATCTAGTTTTAGGTGGTGTATTGCAAACCATGTTGTTTGGTAACTTGGTATCAGCATGTGTGATACCAAGCCTAGGTTATATATGGTATTTCCCTTATAGGTATAGCAGACCTATAGCACTAGGCATCTAACTGTACACAGGCCTGAGACTTATTAGGAACTTAGCTGAATTGTCTGCGTGAGTAGAGAGAAGAGTAGAGAGTAGAGAGAGGTGGAGTGGTTGGTTGCTGTGCTGGACATCTTGCGCGTAACTAAACCTTGAGCATAACTGTTACTGTCTCGGCCGTGCTTGGTGTAGGCCAGTAAACACTCAGGTCTGGGGGTTCGGGTTGCACTCAACCCTGGATCCTTGCTAATTAACCCATTCTTTGAGGTGGCATGTTAGATTTGATTTGATAGAAAATTCCCTTCAACATTTTATTATTTTGTTGGAATGTACATTAATTCCAACAGTCATGTCCCAGAATTGACAGGGATTATAATGGCCTGTTGTGTGCTGCAGGCTACATGGGGGAGTGTGGCCTGCGTGGTGGCTACGCAGAGCTCATCAACCTTGACCCTCAGGTGAAGGCCATGTACCTCAAGAGCATCTCAGCCAAACTTTGTCCAACCACTCTGGGCCAGGTATGTATTTATCAAGATGTTTACCTAATTGTACTTACAGGGTCTGAGGAAAGCTCATTTTGTGCTGTCTACATATCTATACTAGTCCAGTTTCTCTTTAAAGTGTACATTGTCGTGCTTTGTCAGAGATAGGGGTCATGTGATGTTGCATTTTTTTGTATATTTTTTTTACCTTGTAAAATGAAAAAAAATTATGAATTGTTTCATATATATATATGTTATCCCCATGTCACGAATGGAAATGTGGTTATCTTACAATTTTGATTCTTGGATTTTTTTCCTTCTCAGAGCTCAATATCAGACTGAAGATACAGAATTTTATATTTATATTTTGTAAAGCTTTTATTCTCTACCTTACATACACTTTCCACAACTCTATAGTGTGTGTAATAAATAAGTACTTCTTTACATTACAAATACCTATAAATAAACAAGAATTGCACATTCAACAAAGTGGTTGGATGTGCATTTGGCAACACCCACGTCTCAAGGCTGTGGCTACTTCTCTCACAATTCTCACAGAATACAACATACTTTGCATTTTATGACTCTCAGTTTTCCTTTCCGATTACTCCAAAGTCTCCTTTCCTATTTTTTACGCCTTACTGATTATAGATTTGAGAAGTAACTTGCTAGGAGAAAGTAACTTACATTTTTATCTGATGATTTTTTGGGTGACACAGCAGCCTGTCCTGTGTAGCCAACTCTATGAAACAATGAGAGAGCACCAAAACATTTATTGCAAAAACTTTATTCCTCTCCAATAACAAAACTTTCAATTTCATTTTATGGCTTTGATATTATATGCTTGTTGACTTAGGCATTGACTTAGGCAAAGTAACCCCCCAAATTTGTTTCAGTTCCTACAGAAGTATTCAGTCTATAATAACTCTGAGCCCAAAAGATAGGAATGTGTATGAAAACATTCACTCCTGACTTGTCAAAATATTCTTTGTTACTGTTAGTGACAAACCGTTTATGAACAAATAAAATTGAAGGCTGTAATATGACTCAAAAAATTGTATAAATGTGTACTAAACATTTCTCCAAGAGGTGTATATATATATATATATATATATATATATATATATATATATATATATATATATATATATATATATATATATATATATATATATATATATATATATATATATATATATATACGAGTATATATATATATATATATATATATATATATATATATATATATATATATATATATATATATATATATATATATATATATATATATATATATATATATATATATATACACTAAACACTGTGTGGGTTAAATATGTGTACACTATCTGTTGTAACTACATATTCATTTAAGTCATGTGGGAAGCTATGTTTCTTGATGTCACCAGTGTCTCTGTGTGTGTGTGTGTGTGTGTGTGTGTGTGTGTGTGTGTGTGTGTGTGTGTGTGTGTTACCTGTTTATATTTTTATAGAATTGAGTCAAGCTTGTTATGTCCAATCTTGTAAGACCAAATTATTATATTTTCTTGAATTTGTGGATAATGTTTGGACACTCCATTTCCTCCATTTGTGTATACCATTGATCTGTTGTTTAAAAACTGTTTTCTCTTCTGTTAATATTTGTTGTTCTATTCATACTAGTTTGTGTGTGTGTGTGTGTGTGTGTGTGTGTGTGTGTGTGTGTGTGTGTGTGTGTGTGTGTGTGTGTCATTCACCTGCAGTAATCTGCTGGTCACCCAGCCAGCCATTACGTGTGTGTGTGTGTGTGTGTGTGTGTGTGTGTGTGTGTGTGTGTGTATTTACCTAGTTGTATTTACCTAGTTGTATAATACAGGGTCCGAGCCAAAGCTCAATTAGTCCTGTCTCCATACCCGAATTTGTCCAATTTCTCTTTAAACATGTGCACACTCTTTGCCGCAACCACCTCTTCTTTTAAGTTATTCCATATTTCAACCGTTCGATGCGGAAAGCTGTATTTCTTAATATCTCCCAAACAATGACTCTTCTTTAATTTCTTCATATGTCCTCTTGTACGTCTATCTCCTTCCTCCACTTTTACAACTAGGTCATCTCTGTCTATCTTCTCCATGCCATTTACTAATTTGAACATTGTTATCAGGTCTCCTCTTTCCCTTCTTTCTTGCAGTGTTGGTAATCCAATTTCTTCCAGTCTTTCCTCGTAACTTAGGTCTTCCAATTCAGGTATCATTTTCGTAGCTGTTCTTTGTATTCTTTCCAATTTCCTTATATCTTTCTTTTTGTGTGGAGACCATACCACTGCTGCGTATTCCAGTTTGGGACGTATCATGTGTGTTATGATTTTCTTCATCATTTCTTTGTCTAGGTAATTAAATGCCACCCTGATATTTGCTAGCAAATTATATGTAGAGCCAAATATTCCATTGATGTGTTTTTCTGGTGAAAGCGTGTCTTGAATTATTACTCCCAAGTCTTTTTCTTCTTTGCTCTTTGGTATTGTGATACCTCCCATCTTATACTCCCATGAAGGTCTCCTTTTACTTCTTCCCATCTCCATTACATGGCACTTCTTTATATTGAATTCTAATTTCCATCGTTTACTCCATTCATAAATTCTATCAATATCCCTCTGTAGTTCCTCACAATCCTCTTGGTTCTTTATTACTTTCATCAATTTTGCATCATCTGCAAACATATTAATGTAGCTATTTAAACCCACCGTCATATCATTTATATAGACCTGAAACATTATAGGTGCCAACACAGACCCTTGTGGTACTCCGCTTGTTACTTCGCACCAACTTGATTTATTATCTCTGATTACTGTACTCATTGTGTGTGTGTGTGTGTGTGTGTGTGTGTATCATTCACCTGCAGTCATCTGCTGGTCACCCAGCCAGCCATTACGTGTGTGTGTGTGTGTGTGTGTGTGTGTGTGTGTGTGTGTGTGTGTGTGTGTGTACTGTCTGTAACCTGATGTGTGCAGTTTATCAATGAGTTGTGTACCTTTAAGCTGTTCATATAAATCAGCATCAATTGTAGATTGTTATTTAATTTACATTTAATTTAATTTACATTTACATTTACATTTAATTAAATTGAATTTAATTTAATTTACATGTATTGCACTTTCAGTATTTTGAGCTAACGTAGATTTTTTCATAAATGCATATCCTTTATTCATAAGTCAGGAAAAAGGACACAATTATTTTATTTATAACTTCAAGAATTTAAAAATCAGTCTTGCTTATTCAGTAGAAGAATAAAGCTACATACCTCCAGTGTATGGTGTTGGGCCTTGGTGGCCATCTGAGTTATGCCTAAGCTCCTGGGGTGTAATAGAGTAGTCCACGAGACTTTCCCTTTCCACCTGGAGCTGATGTGGCTAAGAGTGAATGATGTGTGTATGAATGTGTGGTACTTTATCTGGCTCACCCTGTGTGGGAATGCCAGAATGGTATAGATAGAATACCAATAGTGACAGCAATGTTTGCATTTCAGGCAGTAATGGACTGTGTCGTGAATCCCCCATGTGAGGGTGACGTGTCCTATGAGCAGTTCATGTCAGAGAAGAAAGCCGTTCTGTCCTCCCTGGCTCAGCGTGCCAAGATGGTGGTGGAAACCTTCAACTCAGTGCCGGGCATGTCATGCAACATTGTGCAGGGAGCCATGTATGCCTTTCCCCAGGTGAGAGAGAGAGAACATACTAGTTTTTTTGTGGAATACAAGTGGAAAAAATGAGGTATTGAGAAAAGGCAGACTGAGGTGGTGTGACTGTGCAGAAAGGATGCAGAAGGATTATTGAATGAAAAGTTGAGAAGTACGAATGTTGACAGAAGCATGTTAAGGGATGTGCCTAAAGCATGGAATGAGGTCACTCAGCCAGGGCCAGGGCCAGGACAGGAAGGCTACCAGAGATAGTGGAGCAAAGAAAGCTGCTGTCAATCAAATGAATGAAGCCAACACATGGAAAGGTGTAGAGAGCTTCTCAGAATGGTTCAAGGGATAAAATGTTTCCTAAAGAGAGTCTGCGCAAAAAAGCATATCCTTGGCAAAGTCATCCACTTAATTCAAACAAGTACAAAATAAAAGAAAATAGATAAAAAATGAAAGTAAAGATAAATAAATAAAAATACAAGAAAAAATAAAAGCATGCACTTATGTAACACTAGCAGCAGCAATACATTGTGTTTTGTTAGCAAGCCAGGGGAACATCTCTGGTCATGTGGTGTGGGTCAGATGAGACATCTGCATCTATACATTTACAAGCATTCCGTTGAGCCTTGGCCTCAAGGGTAGAGAGGACTAGTCAACACTGCACCACATGGAGCCAGGGTCATTTGTGCAGCACAGTTCACTGCACTGTCATGCACTGTGACAGAAGGTATTATTATGTCACAGTAACACTGAGGTGATGCATACCACCACAGCATGACTAATGAGAGGGGGATTCACTAACTTTACTGTTGAGTACAAAGACAGCATATTGTTTGCATTGTTCTGTACTGCAAAGAGATCTTTCTAGATCTGAAGAATGGTTAACTGTAACATGTAGCATGTGTTAAAATGAAGTTCCCTTTATCTTGTATGCTTACAGAGCTACATTGTGTTACTAGGTAGGCATGTATGTCACACCTTTGATCAGCTGTTAGCCTCTTGAATTTGTCCATCATCTTATCACCTTAATTCCCACCTCCTGACTCCTATCTCTTATCCCTTCCTGCAGTTACTAGAATCAGGAATGATATAAAATTCTAGTGCTACATATGAGTATTTCTCATGTAACTAATCCAGTGGTGGCTGGTCTCTTCCAGAAGTGAGGGTTTGTGTCATCTGCCACACCATATACTGTCTTTGGTATTCTCTCTCTCATATTCTATCCAAGTGAAGTACTAGGCTAAGAATCCACATATGTTAATGTTTTTTTGTTCTCCAAGTGGTGATGGAGATTCACTGGTGCAGAATGAATTTTCCTCTTACAGGCAGCTTTTCAAAAAGTGGTGACTGGCATTCTAGTCTTCTCTGGGATGTGTAGGGATTTTTGTGTCCCTATAATGTTCCCACATGGCATAAATCCCTTGTTTGTGTGGGCAGCTGACAGGTCTATTGTGGGCAGTGGAGAAACCCATGACACCCTACTCAAGATGGGCCTAGGTGTGGGAAGCTGTGGCATGAAATTATAGCTGGTGTGGAAACTGCTGGCTTTGTGTCTGAAGCATTGAGGTGTCAGCCCAACCAGCCAATGAGAACCATTTGTTGCTACTAGTAGATGAACACACACACACACACACACACACACACCATCATCATCATCATCATCATCATCATCATCATCATCATCATCATCATCATCATCATCATCATCAACTTCAAGGCCACTTAGTCCTCTCTGCCCCTTCAGATCCAGCTTCCCCCCAAGGCCATAGAGGCAGCCAAAGCAGTGGGACAAGCACCAGATGTCTTCTATGCTTTCCAGCTTCTTGAAAGCACTGGCATATGCATTGTTCCAGGCACCGGGTTTGGGCAGCGTCCTGGAACATATCATTTCAGGTATGAATGCGAATAATTTTGTGTATATTTGATTATCATTGTGTTAAAATCCTTAATATTGGTTGAAAATTGTGGTTCAAGTGCACCCAGTTTGCATGCATTATTCCCTGTGTTCATTGTAATCTTTCCTCTCTTCCATACCATGTTAATTGTAATCTATTTGAACATGTTAATTATAATCTGTTTGCTGATGATGCAAAATTGATGAGAAAAATGTGAGAGGATAGAGGATTGTGAAGCTCTACAGGACAATCTGAATGTGATTAGGGATTGGGGTGGCACTTGGAAAATAGAGTTTAACATAAAAAAAATGTGGAGTGTTGAAGTTTGGGCATAGTTGTGTGAGGCCAGTCATCAGTTATAAATTAGGTAATGAGGAATTGAAAGTGAAGAGTGAAGAGAAAGACCTTGGAATTACTGTCACTGATAAGCTGTCCACAGAGGTACATGTAAGAAGGAAGACAGGGGAAACATATAATCTGGTGAGAAACATAAGAGCAGCATTCAACTATCTGGATGAAGAGATGATCAGGAATTTAATTGTGACAATGACAAGACCTCGTTTGGAATAAGCAGCAGTGCTGTGGTCTCCCAGCACTAAAAGGGACATAAAGAAATTAGAAATAATACAGTGAGCAGCAACAAAGTTACTTCTGACGTTATTAGAGTCATTGTATGAAGAGAAACTAAAGAAACTAAACCTGCCCACCATGGAAGAGAGAAAAGAGAGAGGTGACCTGATTGTCTTGTATCGGATTTTGTCAAGCTATGAAAAACTGGACCAAGAGTGATTTGGTGATGAGAGACTTTAGAAGCTCAAGAGGACATGAGAAGAAGGTGAAGAAGGGTGTGTGTAGAAGGGATATTAAGAAGAACAGTTTCCTGCAAAGGACTGCAGGAATTTGGAATGAGCTGCAAAAAAGAAATAGTAAATGCAATAACTATACATGATTTTTAGAAAAACTGGATAAGAGTATATATTGAGATGGGACAGCATGAGCTTAGACTCCTCCTGTAAACCACAATTGGGTAAATACACACCTGCAGAAGGGACATAAAGAAGTTTAGCTTCCTTCACAGAAGGAATTGAGGCATGAATGGACTGGAGGGGGAAATGGTGTGTGCTAGAAATATTCATGACTTTAATCCCTTCAATATGACTCCTATGTAGGCGTCATGAAACACCATTGGAATATACCATGACGCCTACATAGGTGTCATGGTTGGATTTTATTTTAGTTGTTATTGAGCAGTCCTGTATCCTGTCTTGGTTTGTTTTTGAGCTATCCTGTATCCTGTTTTGACTTGTTGTTGAGCAAATCCTGTATCCTGTTTTGTCTTGTCTTAACAGGCTCTGTATATGTTGTTGAGGTTCTGTTGCTCCTTCCACTCTCCCTGTTCCCACCAGTCACATAAATGAGCTATAACGTACCACACCCTCTATCCAGAATGAGGAAATCTCATTGGCATTGCCTTACACCATAGTTTCTCCACCTATGGTCCTTCCCTTATCTTCCATATCCCCTTATCCTTCTCTTCATCCTATTGCCCTTCACCAGGGAGGGGAGATGGTAAGGGGGAGATACAGATCCCCCCTTCCCTTGTTCATTCCTTGCCTTCTTACTCTCTCTCTCTCTCTCTCTCTCTCTCTCTCTCTCTCTCTCTCTCTCTCTCTCTCTCTCTCTCTCTCTCTCTCTCTCTCTCTCTCTCTCTCTCTCTCTCTCTCTCTCTCTCTCTCTCTCTCTCTCTCTCTCTCTCTCTCTGTGTGTGTGTGTGTGTGTGTGTGTGTGTGTGTGTGTGTGTGTGTGTGTGTGTGTGTGTGTGTGTGTGTGTGGGCTGATGCAGCTGGGAAGATCATCTTATGACAGTTACTGATGAATGAATGTAGTGGATGGGTGTCTATTGCTTCCTTTTGTGTGTGTGTGTATATATATATATATATATATATATATATATATATATATATATATAGAGAGAGAGAGAGAGAGAGAGAGAGAGAGAGAGAGAGAGAGAGAGAGAGAGAGAGAGAGAGAGAGAGAGAGAGAGAGAGAGAGAGAGAGAGAGAGAGAGAGAGAGAGAGAGAGAGAGAGAGAGAGAGAGAGAGAGAGAGAGAGAGAGAGAGAGAGAGAGAGAGAGAGAGAGAGAGAGAGAGAGAGAGAGAGAGAGAGAGAGAGAGAGAGAGAGAGAGAGAGAGAGAGAGAGAGAGAGAGAGAGAGAGAGAGAGAGAGAGAGAGAGAGAGAGAGAGAGAGAGAGAGAGAGAGAGAGAGAGAGAGAGAGAGAGAGAGAGAGAGAGAGAGAGAGAGAGAGAGAGAGAGAGAGAGAGAGTGTGTGTGTGTGTGTGTGTGACTCGCTCTTGTGCGTAAACACACAGCTGCCCACTAATCCCTTTTCTGATAACTTCGCCTTCCCTTCTCTCTCTCTCCTTCACCCATTACCACTTATTCTGTAATTTACTACCCTCCAACCACCCCAGATTGTAAATGTGTGTGTGTGTGTGTGTGTGTGTGTGTGTGTGTGTGTGTGTGTGTGTGTGTGTGTGTGAGTGTGTGTGGGTGTGGCACTTACACCCAGAAAAAAACAACTTCTGCCTCCTATTTCTATGACAACTGAAGGGTTAATTCAGAGAGAGAGAGAGAGAGAGAGAGAGAGAGAGAGAGAGAGAGAGAGAGAGAGAGAGAGAATTATAGTATTAGAAATTAGATCAGTTACCACTCGCAGGCCTATGCTGTATATGAGCAACGCGTATTTTTTAAGCATCTGGAGTGAAGTGGTTAAGGAAAGTTGGATAAAAACAGTTAAGGAGACAGGACCCTACGAGCTTACCTCCTCTCTCGTATGCCCCAACTAGGTAAACACACACACACACACACACACACACACACACACACACACACACACACACACACACACACACACACACACACACACACACACACACACACACACACACACACACACACACACACACACACACACACACACAATGATATTCAGGCACATGTATGACAGTTCCAGTTATAATTAAACTCTTATTTCTTATGCCTTTCAACATTACAATCACAAACATTCATGCTTTGTCAGACATCAGATATGCAGACTTCCTTACCTATTTCCTTTAAAAAATAAAATAAATAGATAAATATAAAGCTCTGTTAAATTCCTCTTTGTAGCCCAAGATCTAATATTTGGCTTCTTTCCTACAGAGGATCCATATATATATACATATATATATATATATATATATATATATATATATATATATATATATATATATATATATATATATATATATATATATATATATATATATATATATATATATATATATATATATATATATATATATATATATATATATAGATGTTTTGAAAGTTGTGTTATTTGTTGACATGTCTTATGTAACTACATTAAGTTGTAGCAGGGAATATATATAGACACTCTTTCTACTAACAAGATCACAGACATAATATGAGGCACTTAGTGTTGGAAGGGCAAATCCAGCAAAATGAGATTTGGAGTTATGGTGTTTGAAATATTGTGGTGCAAATTCCTTTACTGCTGTGAGGGTGAATCCAACAACATACTGCTTTCAAATATTTTAGTTTCAGTATTTGTTTAATTTTAACATTTTAGAAAGTAATTCTTTAAACATAATTAATTTTCTAATCAATACATGCAGGTGAAGATTTTATTTTTTATTGTGAAAGCATATATTACCAATAATTAAGATAAAAAGTTATTACTATTTCAGTGCTATGTAACTATACTGAAATGTAGGATTCAAACTCATTTATATTTTTTATAGACTAATTTGTCAAAACACCCACACTTGCATGGCTCACTGATTTCAGACTTAGAAACATTTTTCTTGGTCCAGCAACTTGTGTAGCCCTGGCTTAGATCACATTTTTCTTTGCTATGTTCCTTTCCCAGGTTTTAGGATCACACTGCTTCTTCCTGGAATGTCTACGTGACTCATGGTCGCTATCACTGCTTGTGTTTTCGATTCAGATAGTGTTCACGGGTAATTTTCTGTAGATTTAAAGATCTACATTTAAATGCAAGGGCACCGTCTGGCAGACTAACATGACGTGGTCTCATCTGATTGGCTGTGTGGAAGGTCTGGTGTAGTGTGACATCAGAGTGTAGCCTGCCACTGATTGGCAACCAGGGATGTCAGGTTTGCCTCTCCTACAATATACTTTCTCTCGGCACCTTCCACACACATGACAAAATTTTGAGTGGTTAGTTAGGTGCACCCCTATATTCAAAGGGATTTTTGGTCATGTTGTAAGGACAAAAACAGTTTGAAACATGTGGTGACATGAAGATAATGGCCAGTACAACACTCTGGCAAATCCAACTCAAAACCACTAAAAATATAGATTCGCCCACCCTACATTAAATGCCTCAGATGTGGTTTGACATCTCAGAGTTGCTCAAATAGATGTGAACTGTTCAAGATTTCAATAAATCTTTTTATAGATGGGTCACTTACTTATAAATCTTGAGTAGAATCCACATAAAGACATTATTTATATTCAAATTTGCTTCAGAATCCATGTAAAGACCATTTATTTTCAAATTTGTGGCAGAATCTACATAAAGATTTCAGTTTGGAATGGTCATGTGTGGTAAAGTACTTGTAAACATAGCTGAAGGTCAGCAATGTCTGTATGTATAGACCAATTTTTTATTTGTGACAGTATACAGATTTGCCTTGCTGCCAGAAAGGCCTTGAACTTCACTTCTGTTTAGCAAACACTGCTCATTTAAAATTAATCTCTAGATGTCCCTGCCTGCTTCTGTATTTCCTCTTTCCTAGGCTTGAACCTCAAGAGTGAGGTTTCAAGACGCTTATCCTCCAATTTTTGATGATTGTTTCTGACTCTATGGGGACTGGCACCTCAAAGGGTCTCTCTCTCTCTCTCTCTCTCTCTCTCTCTCTCTCTCTCTCTCTCTCTCTCTCTCTCTCTCTCTCTCTCTCTCTCTCTCTCTCTCTCTCTCTCTCTCTCTCTCTCTCTCTCTCTCTCTCTCTCTCTCTCTCTCTCTCTCTCTCTCTCTCTCTCTGTTTTTTGCTGGCACCCCTCCTACATAGAAAAAAATATGAACAGAATTCTTGTTTGAGGAAGAGTGATTTCTGAAAGTGTCAATTTCTCTCTCTCTCTCTCTCTCTCTCTCTCTCTCTCTCTCTCTCTCTCTCTCTCTCTCTCTCTCTCTCTCTCTCTCTCTCTCTCTCTCTCTCTCTCTCTCTCTCTCTCTCTCTCTCTCTCTCTCTCTCTCTCTCTCTCTCTCTCTCTCTCTCTCTCTCTCTCTCTCTCTCTCTCTCTCTCTCTCTCTCTCTCTCTCTCTCTCTCTCTCTCTCTCTCTCTCTCTCTCTCCATCAGAACCACAATCCTGCCACAGCCTGAGTTGCTCAACATTATGCTGGAGAAGTTTAGAGAATTCCACTCCAACTTTGTCAACCAGTATCAGTGAAGAGAAGAAGGAGGAGGAAGAGGAGGATGCCTGCACTTACTGAGAAGTGTGCCTGCTGGTGGGTGATCACTTAACTCTGAATACCTTACAGATTTGTTTCAGTGTGAGTGATGGTGCAAGGAATGCAGGAGTGGTAAGTTTGAGGCTTGTGGTTTCTAATGGAGGGCAGCACCACTGATGCCTCAGGTAAGCCAGTGTTTGGGGCTTAGCTGTGTTAGAGTGCAAATGGTGCAGTAAAAGTCCTGTCTTTCAGCATTTACAGGACTCAAGAGGTGCTGAAACATTGAATATGATGAAATCAGATGTGAATTTCATCAGCTGTATTAACAATGAATAAATGAGAACATAGGCTATTATTTATTTATTTATTTGCAGAAAATAAAGACTAACATCTCCAAGACATATTTGTATAGAAATCACAAACATTTCAAGGCATGTTTCTAGATAACAAACAGTATAAGTCCATTGTAAGAATAGCCAGAGTTCAGAATGTGGTGGTGTAAACACAATAGACTTGTTCTCACATTCTTATTTTTTTACTCTGTGCCTGTTACAGTATGGATTACTAATATTCCTTTCCTTTCCTCCTCAGTCTAGTACTTTATTCATATGTTCCAAGTTTATACCAAAAATATTCTCATATACACCACTCACATTTTCATGCTTTAACCATGTACTGATTAATGGTGCTGGTTCCACTGAATGTTTCACCATGCGCTGATTTCCCAGTGCTGTGTTGAGTCCTTTAAGGCAAGGAATTAAATATTAATTGCAGTAAAATGTTAATGTAATATTTTGTATGTGTGCTGTGTGGTGAAGAATGCATGGATGTAAAATGAAGAAGGAAAAGGATATATAAAAGTTTGTGTTTAGAAGAAGCAGAGAGTGGATATGGTGTGTGAGAGAAAACGTGTATTTGTGCATGTAGGTGTAGTGTAATGTAAGTGTGTGTACTACATGCTACAATACCCATGGGTGCTGTAGCTGTCAATAGAGCCTACACATGAGAGCAGGTGATCGCAGCACTCCATTGCCATTTTTAAACTTACCACATGCAAATACCTTTTGGAAATATAGTGCCAAAAGATCTGGTAGTTTTTAGAATGAGACTGTTTTGCAGGAGTGCCAAAACATGAGGTTTTTCAAAATATTGGATGCTGAAAGACAGGACTTCAGCTGTACACATTAAATTAGAAGATGTCTTGAATGGAAAGAAATGTGGCAGAAGTTAACTACAGACATGTCAGGAATAAAAACAAATATTGCAATGTTAAATAAAAAAATTCAGCATTAATAAGAGAATAACACAAGTTAAAAAGTGATAAAAAAAGTATATGTACTTGTACTATTTACAAACATATGCTATATTAATATCCATCTAGTTTCTGGCTAAGACCTCCATTAAAGAGAGGTGCCTCATTGTACAAATAAATGTGCAGAAAAGGGGTCATATAGACACACTTATTTATATATAATAATTTTTATATTTTATAAACTTGCTCATGTCAGCACCATCCCTGCCCCTCTGCCCCACATCTTCATGACAGTATTGCATGAGCATCACCTTTTCTTCACAGTGGCCCCTAAGAGACCCACCAAGAAACTGGCTGAAGACACTCCAAAGTGCACATGGAAGGTGATGACTATGGAGAAGGTTAACATACTAAATAAATTATGGGATAAAATTAATAAAATAAATTATGCTGCAGAGCAAAAAAAAAAAAAAAAAACTTATATAGGATTTTGGGAGCTCATAGGGTGCTCTTAAGAGGAACACTAATTTCCCACAACTTTTCCTTATGCACGAGTGTGTCTGTTACCTAACCCCTGTGGATGACAAGGGATGACTTTAGTTGGCAAGGCCAGCTGTCTGAAACATCACAAGGGATGAGTTGCGGATCATGTCGTGATGTGCTCGGCCCTGTAAATCAGGCCTACCAGTGCATTCCATGTTCAAACAAGTTTCCATATTTATTTACCCATCGACTCAAATTGACCTGTCATTTTAGTAAGGATACTTTTCTGTATGAATGTACAACATCAAAGTGTATACATTGCTGAATGTCATGGTCATGCTGACTGATGCTGCCTTCTTGTTGAAAGAAAATGTCACATTTAGCTTTGGGAACTCCAAAGAGCTAATCAAAATACTTTTATATCTTGCCTTTTCCCTCACATATTCCTTTCCTCATCATTCCTGTCTATTGAGTAATACATTTGTAATGGCTTGTTTTACCAATTGCTGTTGTAATTTCTGAACATTTTCTTCCCAGCCTTTTCTCGACTTTTTCAAAATGATGCTGACCTAGTGCACTTGGCATCAGTCCCTGCCAACCTCATTTATCCAGGTTGCTTTAGTGGCTGTTGGTACTTATATATACATTTTCTTTTCCAGAATCTCCTGTCTGCACCAGCAAGCATCAACCCCCCCCCCCACCCACACACACACACACACACACACACACACACACACACACACACACACACACACACACACACACACACACACACACACACACACACACACACACACACACACACACACACACACACACACACACACACACACACACACACACACACACACACACACACACACACACACACACACACACACACACACACACACACACACACACACACACACACACACACACACACACACACACACACACACACACACACACACACACACACACACACACACACACACACACACACACACACACACACACACACACACACACACACACACACACACACACACACACACACACACACACACACACACACACACACACACACACACACACACACACACACACACACACACACACACACACACACACACACACACACACACACACACACACACACACACACACACACACACACACACACACACACACACACACACACACACACACACACACACACACACACACACACACACACACACACACACACACACACACACACACACACACACACACACACACACACACACACACACACACACACACACACACACACACACACACACACACACACACACACACACACACACACACACACACACACACACACACACACACACACACACACACACACACACACACACACACACACACACACACACACACACACACACACACACACACACACACACACACACACACACACACACACACACACACACACACACACACACACACACACACACACACACACACACACACACACACACACACACACACACACACACACACACACACACACACACACACACACACACACACACACACACACACACACACACACACACACACACACACACACACACACACACACACACACACACACACACACACACACACACACACACACACACACACACACACACACACACACACACACACACACACACACACACACACACACACACACACACACACACACACACACACACACACACACACACACACACACACACACACACACACACACACACACACACACACACACACACACACACACACACACACACACACACACACACACACACACACACACACACACACACACACACACACACACACACACACACACACACACACACACACACACACACACACACACACACACACACACACACACACACACACACACACACACACACACACACACACACACACACACACACACACACACACACACACACACACACACACACACACACACACACACACACACACACACACACACACACACACACACACACACACACACACACTGAATCACAAATGCTATTTCCACCACCTCCACAACCACCACCACCACCACCACCACCACCACCACCACCACCACCACCACCACCACCACCTTTACTACTTGCCAGATGTGCATTATTCACTGCCATTTGTAACAAATGATCAATACTGCACTTGTTATCCACTGCACAAAACATTTACTTTATCAATGAAGGGGTAAATGCTGTCTCTCTGTGCTGCTGGATCTGCACCTTTTGTACTGTTTTAGCATACAGTTTTCCAGTCCTTTTAATTAACAAAGCAAACTTCACTGTACACAGCAAGAGACCATAAATTGTTTTTAGATTCATGTTCCCAAGGGTGGTGAGTTTTGACACTTGCCCTGATTGTACTGGTATTGTATTGGCTCGCTTACATTGTCTTTTGTCATGCAAGTCTCATTCTGAAAGGTGACTGCCAGACACACAATGCTCAGTAAAAGAATCAAATGCTTGCCAGTAGTTCTGTATTTCTTAGACTGCTGACCCAAGAATATTTAACTTGACTGTAGGTTTGTTGTTGTCAGGGTATGCAATTAGTATATGCATCATTTTTGGGATGTGCATGCTGTGTGTGTACATCTCATTGTGCATGAGATCCAGCAAAGCTTGGGGGACAGATACCTCAGTCCACTTCAGGCTTCCACTAAGGTTCTATCGCACTTGAGGCACCGTCATAGGAAAGGCCTTCTGGTGTTGTGATATGACACACTTGATGTGTAGGAAGAAACATGGACATTTCAACGAATCAACCTTTCACTGCTATTAAGATTTTGATAAAAGTAGCAGCTTCTTTTCAGGTGCTTTGAATGTTATGTAATTTTAATTTTGTTACATTAAATTCTATTTTATTGTATTTATTTATTATTTTATCAGAGTATAATTTTTCATTGCAGTGGAGGATAATTAATTTTTCATCAGATATTTTATCTGTCATAACAGCTTCTCAATAAGAATTAATAAATCAATTAATTCCATCAACTTTCCCCAAGACTCATTCACTAAAAGCCGCCTCTCATAACTTTAAATCGGGATGCAACACTCCTATTCAACCCCCTTTTATTTGACATGTAGAGCTGAGGTGTCATCGCATGGTACTTAAGTGTTGCATTGTTAATATTTGTGTTTTGTGGTCCTGAGATCACAAAAACCACTGTATTACATCCATCTGCACAGTAATTGTCATTGTGTTTCATGGCAGAGTGGCAAATGTCAAGAAATCCAGTCTACCTGTTTTCCTGACGTCTGTTGTATCCTAACAGTGGTTGTGGTGTATCTTGGAAACAACTCAGAAGTTTGTTGGGATTGTGTTTGGAAGTAGCATATTTAAGATACTTGAGAAAGAGAGAGAATTAATCAACTTGTGCCTTCTCCAGGTAAATGCATATTTTCACTTTGATAAATGAGCTTCCACACTTCAAATTTTGAATCTCTCTCTCTCTCTCTCTCTCTCTCTCTCTCTCTCTCTCTCTCTCTCTCTCTCTCTCTCTCTCTCTCTCTCTCTCTCTCTCTCTCTCTCTCTCTCTCTCTCTCTCTCTCTCTCTCTCTCTCTCTCTCTCTCTCTCTCTCTCTCTCTCTCTCTCTCCCCCCCCCCCCAGGTTATGTTTCCTATAGTATTTTCAGGGGTAAGGGAGATGGGATGGGAAATGTCAAATGGCATCTCTTATCACTACATACAAATATGTATAGTAGTCTTAGAAAATGCTCAATTGTCCGTAGATAAGCAAGGAAGCATCTGTTGGTATACATGCTTGGGTAATTAATTGTCACTATCATGCCTACACTATAGCTGTTGTCATCATCAAAGCAAATCACTGAATCACATTTTACATGTATATCTATCTATATATCTATATTCAGCACAATGGCATGGCAGCCTAAGATGCTTGTATAACCACTGTGGTTACAGAATCCTTTTGTGTGGCTGCATTTCATTGATCAGCCAGGGGGATTCAAGAGTAGTGATGAGCACTTAATCAGTCCTGAAGTGATTACACAAAGTTTTAATGCAATAACTTCTTTGTGACACACAAACGTAGGAATGTTGGCATTGATTCGGATATAACAAAATGAAAGGCTCACTTTTGCTTGACTCCATTAATATTATATCATGCATGCAACTCAAGTTTTGAAGTTATGGCCCAAGTTTTATTAATTTTTGCAGCTGTGATAAATGTTACTTGCTCCAAAAGTAAAAAGATTATTAAAAGAAAAAAATGAAATTGCATATGTGCACCACCTCCGTTGTATTCCTTGTTGTACTTCCACAACCTGTTATATGGCAACCAAGTAGCATTTTAAATAGTGACCCTCTCCTCTCCTCTATGTTGTGTGGTTGCACTTGTGTTTACATGTTCCTGCTGCACCCAAAATGATGGCTTGACTTTGTCAAAATGGGAACATGTAACGGGTCATCATGTCACTGCAGGTCTCCTGTATTTACCAAGACTGGGCCCAAAGAAGAGAAAAAAGGCAAAAAAGGATTGAGGCATATCACACTTAAGTTATCACCATCACTGCAGATATGACAGTAGTTTGCATCACCATTCACAGCTGCAGGTAAATGTGAATGTAGTGATGGGCACAGGCAATGTTGGAACGTATGACTTAACATCTCAGTGGACCTACTGCATATCATGAACCTATAATATATCCTGGATTCACCAGGTCAAACAAACATATCATTTCCCAAGAACAATATTTTTTGTAACTCCAGGTGTTGCTTACCAACAGTGTCTTCTGGTCATGCAATGACTAGAATTTAAATGGTAGTTTGAAAAAATAAATATCTTACAGAATATAAATTTTTACTAGTATATTTTGAAAGTATTATCCATCCAAGGCTTTTTTTTATTTTTGAATCAAATAATCCAAGGTAACTGGTGGCATCCTACAAGTTGCCATGAAGTGAGTGGCTTATGTGTACGTACCATAGGATGAACTGTAACAAGCTAAAGTACAATTAGAAGAGTCCAGTTGTTAGCTGAAAATATTTGTGTGTGTATGATTTGTGACTTGTGGTATGTGATGTGTAAAAGATTGAGATTGTGTCAATTTATTTTAACATGTTAATTTGTTCAGCTATTTCTGATAGTGTTGATAGTGATAATACTCTGTAGTCCAATAATTACTGTGGTGGTGAAGCAAATGTTGCTTGATTTTAAATACATCTGTGGTAACAAAACATACCATTGTACTGTTGTGCACATTTGTGGTACAGGTAAGAACTTAAAAGTGTTATTCACTGTTTGTTCTCAATTATTGAAAAGTGATAGTTTTAATTCTGTTGTGCAATGTGCTAATGTGTCATAGGCTAGACAGTTTTGTACAGTCAGCAAGAAAAAAATACTTTGTTTTGCTGCAGAGGTCATGAATTTGGCTTCTTAGTAAACAAGTAATCAAAAACATTGTCATGAAGCACTGCACACAATATGATCTCACCTTCAAAAATTTTGTTACACAGTCCAAGATGCCTCTCTTTGTGTAGGATTTTAAATACAAGCTTTCTTCATTACATTATGCATAGCCTATCTAATCTTAAAATGCATAAATTCACAACACAACAGTACTAATGATGCAATAAACTGCCTTGGGAATGTCAGGTCATCTTGTAATAAGCTGACTTTGGGTGTCGTAAGAAGCACCAATTTCTTGGAGGGAGCAACTACTTCGTGGCTCTGGCTTTGGGCTCACACTTTGTAGGACAAAGAATACCCTAACACAAGCCTTATTAAACACACAAGGACAAAAGTGCTCTTTTTTGCTGATTGTACCTGTGCTGGGTTTAAAATAAAGGTGTTTATGTAAAATAATGAAATTATTATTCAGTGCTCCTCAGTGAAATATCTTTTGTACTGTAGGTTAGAAATTTGGGTTGAATTATAAATGCAGAGTTAACTCGTCTTCATATACGGTTATGATAATTTTTTTCCATATATAAACAATCACTACAGCACACGATTTGAGCCGACATTGGAACTCCCTGCCTGCTTCTGTGTAACCCCCACCAATAACTTGAACTCTTTCAAGAGGGATGGAGGTTTCAAAACACTTATATTGGGGATAATTCGTTTGATTCTCCTTTGGGGATGGGGCCTGATGGGCACTTCAGTAGGCCTTTTTTTTTTTTTCCGCATGATGTCGCCCTTGGCCAGAACCCCTACAGTGTGAAAAGAATAGAAAATCTCGTGATCTATTGTAAGCATGTGTTCCTATTCTAGTTTGAGTAAACCTAAATGATATAATATTTTATCGTTCTATTTTGTTATCAAGGTAATTACAGTGGTGCCTCGAAATCAAAATTGAATTCGTTCAGGAAACTTGTTCGGATTGCAAAAAATCCGGCTCCCGAATTACTCGTATTTTCCCTACAAGAAATAATGGAAAATGAATTGATCCGCTTCTGGAAACCGCCAAGAAAACCCATTACCCCAGAGACAGTGATCTGAACTCCCGTATATTGTCTCTTAATGAAGTGTATCATTTGTACTTAGTTCAGGTCAATAAAAGTAATAATAATAATAATAATAATAATAATAATAATAATATATAATATATATATATATATATATATATATATATATATATATATATATATATATATATATATATATATATATATATATATATATATATATATATATATATATATATATATATATATATATAACTATTATTATTGAGAGAGAGAGAGAGAGAGAGAGAGAGAGAGAGAGAGAGAGAGAGAGAGAGAGAGAGAGAGAGAGAGAGACCTATTTTGTCTTGGAACTTCGTTATATATATATATATATATATATATATATATATATATATATATATATATATATATATATATATATATATATATATATATATATATATATATATATATATATATATATATATATATATATATATATATATATATATATATATATATATATATATATATTATGCGCAATCACAAAAATCAATTCCTGTAGAGGTCGAGTATGACAGACGAGGTAACACACGAGTTGTAGAGATGTGTATCAGTTGCCTAAAACGTCCCGACTTAAAAGGAAATTTAATTGTGACAAAAAAAAGTAAAGTTACAGTATGTTAAAAATATGCGCTAGTAAATTTTAGTAACAAGAAGGCTATCGTAATCACTCGCTCATTGCCCACAGCCATCTTGATTCACTCTGAAACTGTGCCAAAAAATAGGAAGGAAATGGCCGGGTTGTTGGTGTCCTGCGGTTGTCTTGTTAATATTGTGTGATATTATATACTTACCTCTCAGGAGAGTTTGTTTTTATTATGTTTATTATCCTTGCATTATTCTCTTTTTTATATGTTCAAAATAAATACGGTACGTTGGTATTCGGTTTCTGAAAATGTGTTCGGATTTTAGGGCAAAATTTTCTCAAAAACATGCTTTAGATACCGATTTGTTCGAACAATTGGGCGTTCGGACTCCGGAGCTACCACCGTATATGGAAGCTAGATTAATCAATTAGGATTATCCACATGCCATGACATCACATATGTTTACTTACTAGTCACGTAGTGATAGGGGCGCCCCTACCAATACTGAACACGTTAATATCACCGCCCCTCTCACGTACCACGCTGGTCGTCGCAGACACTCCAAGCCTCTGCTCAGTGAAATCTCTTCCTTTGGATGTTCTCATTTCTAAGATAAGGATAGGAGATGCTGAAGTGGAGCCGCACGCCTCGTGAGGGATGAGTGTGTCTTGTGAGACCTTACCAATGTTCAGGTGAAAAAAACAAGTACTCAGACTGTCCATCGGAACCATGCAGGGAGAATGACCAATGTTGACATTCGATCAAATTAGAGACTTCTGAATTAAGAAATGTATGAGCTGTGCAGCCATGTACGTGTATGGAGTACGGACGATTTACAGATAAGATTGGTGTAGATTAGTGCCTTCTACTAAGGTTGCTTGAATTCCATTCTCTCTCTCTCTCTCTCTCTCTCTCTCTCTCTCTCTCTCTCTCTCTCTCTCTCTTTGTATTATGTATTTTGTAGATCAAGATGTATTAATAAACTATTGGTTATACTACTACTAGTACTACTACTGCTGCTACTACTTCTGTGTGTGTGTGTGTGTGTAAGATGCGCTGAAGTAACACTAGAATGAAAGGCGAGCGTGTTTCCGTGTGGTGGGGTGTGAATGTTGTATACATTTTGAAGCGCCTTTTCTTTTCTCTTATAAGGACTATTTCATAGGCCACAAGGGCGATTGGTAGGCTTCTCTTTTTTTTTTTTTTCACGTTAACGACTCAAAATCCTTGTTAAACCATTACCATTCACCAGAACCATGAAAACACCCTTGCAAACTGCAGTAACTTCCACTCGAGCCTGTTTTAAGAACTCGAGATTAGGCACCGAAACGTTTGAGACTCGATGAACTAGTTCAGGGAAAGGACGCGCAGCCTGCCCTGCCCTGCTTGGCCATGCTCGGCCTGTTTTCCCTGCTCACTCAAACGCCACCACAAACATTTGTGTCTGAGCTCATCTACTTTCAACAGTCTTCATTGGTTGTTATTGTGATATGTAGAGGTGTTTTCATGATTCTGTTGTGATAGTGATACTTCGGTAATTATTCTGCATCATCAAAATGAAGAGCAACCATGAAAATTTATCTCTGTGACTTGAAAATGGTCCTTACAGGAACGTGACTCTTTTCAAAACAAGACGCAGTATTTCTAAAAGGTTGGCCGGATACTGAAGGGGGAAAATGTAGTCTGAAGATGACAGAGGAGTAATGAAACGTAGAAAGGTAGAAAAGGTGCGTCGAGTGGAGGGAGGTGTGTTATGTGATGAGTAGAGAAGCAATGAAGTGTAAAGTAATGGATTAGTTATGCAGTAAATCAAGTAATGTGTAATATGTGAGGTGTAGAAAACCAATGGAATAGTAATGAAGTAAATCTAACTATATGAAGCGTAGAGAAGCAATGAAGTGTAAAGTAATGGAACAGTAGTAAATTAAATCAAATAAAGTGTATTATGTGAAGCGTAAGAAAATAATGACTTAAAATAAGACAATGGAGTAGCAGTGAAGTTTAGAAAAACAGAAGAGTGCGACAAATAAAGTTAAGGAATATTGTGAGAAATAAAAAAAAAAAAAAAAAAAAAAAAAAAAAAATATATATATATATATATATATATATATATATATATATATATATATATATATATATATATATATATATATATATATATATATATATATATATATATATATATATATATATATATATATATATATATATATATATATAAAGCAAAAATATGTAAATTGTAGAAAAACGAAAAAAAAGCTAAAATAAAGCACAGGATTGTAACTGGAAAATAGGAAAAAGTAATTGCATAGTATATGTGAAGTACAGCGTGAAATGAAAGTTAAAATAAAATTGAAGTACAGTAAAGTGAAAGGTGTCAAGAAAAGCGAAGCATTAGAAGTGAAGTGGACGAAAACCACTACCATGGAACGTAACAAATAACGTGAATAAAACACACACACACACACACACACACACACACAGGAAAGGAAGGAGGACTAAGGAAGCGATACACAATGTTAGAGGTCACAAGAAGACGAATAAGAAGAGACCGAGGACTAGTGGTGGTGTTCTTCACATAAAGTAATTTATGTTCTGCGGAGGTGGTGCTGTGTTATCAGCTACACAGTTGCTGCTGACTCCTTAAGACTGGCACCGCCGCCACCACCACCACCTCCAAAAGTAAGTACACATTAAGATGAATTCCGTAACTTCGTGGTATTATAGAGTTATGTACTCGTATACATATAGGAATATTTTACAGTGTATTCCTGCTCCGTATCTATTTGGGGAAGGTAAGTGTCTGCTGTGGAGATAGTCAAACTATTTCAAACTGCAACACGCTGATCGCTTCACTGATACACTCGACCACGTCCTCCTCACATCATCGTTTCTCAAAATTCTTGAAGTGAAATGGCATTGCACGTCGTTACATCCTTTCCTGAGTGGAAGCTGGAAATGATAAAGAGGCTTAAGGTATTTGTATTTGTGTACTTTGAACTTATGTAGTTTTGTCAGTGAGCTAAAGAAGTAACTAACGTAAATGTCTGCTCACTGTTGGCGGCGTGACCGTGATGTAATGTTTGGAGTGAAAAACACGAGGAAGCATATAGGTCTATTGCACATTTGAGTGTTATAAGCTTTGATGGGGAGGTCAAACACACACAAAATAACATAAGTACAATACAAGAGATCATACATGTTTTACTAAAACACTATCACTATTTCATCTAACAAATTCTGACAGTATTGAAGTGCTATTACATGGTATCTGACAAAATCCTAGGCTATAGAAGTACTATCATAATCATTCACTGTGGTCAATATTAAGCATCGAGAACCAGCCGTTGAGTCAACTGTCATTCATACTTCCTGTCATATCCACTTTCAAGCTGATGACTCTAACCTGCATTTCTCTACATCATTTGCTGGATATTCAACTCAGCAAGAATTAAACAGATCACACAGATAAGGCATATAGTCTAACTTATGATTTTACTATGATTTCAGAATAAGGCAAAGCATACCTTGCAGTGTTCATTGCCTCAGAAACTCGTTTCCTTTTTTTTAATCTGCCCACTTGACGCAACGTTTGTGACAATTACCCTCGCTTCTTCAATGACGCTCAACTATTCCAACTTCTTCAGTGGAGGAATCAAAAGCCTTTCGTCTCATAAACTAATTTCTTTTAACAAATTGACTTCATTGTCTCACTCACCACTGCAAAGATGCATCTCTCACCATCTTCTGCTGTTATTTCCATGGTTACTATTTTTCTGAACTCACCAACTGTAAGCCTCTTCCCCCCCCACAGTCTTGCTGCACGAAACTTTCTACTCAGTCATCCCTATTCTGTTCATCTCTGGTTCTACTTATTCTTCTTCCTATGACTTGAACTTGTTTCAGAGGAGGAATAGCAGGACACCTTGATGGCTAACTCTTTTGGTTCTCTGTAGTTTCTTTTCGGAAGTTGCATTAGGACTTTTTTTTCACTTTTTAAAGCTTTGGACAGTCTCCCTAACGCGTAAAAATATAATGAATAAATAAATAAATAAATAAATAAAAGAAAGGAAGAAAGAAGAAAGCAGAGGAAAAAAAAGAAACTTTTGGCAATTGTACGAATATCGAGCGTTGGGGACCGCCTTGGTACAGGCGGAATTGAAAATGTTGCGATTTGCTCTTGGAGTGACGAGGATGGATTAAATTAGAAATGATCACATCAGAGGAACAAGACACGTACGTCGGTTTGGAGACAAAGCAAAGGAGGCTAGGCTGAGGTGGTTTGGACATGTCAGGAGGAGTGACGAGGGGTATGTGGGGAGGAGGATGCTGGACATGGATCTACCTGGCAGGAGGAAGAGAGGGAGACCAAAGAGAAGGTTTATGGATGCTGTGAAGGGAGACATGCAAGTGGTGGGCTTGACAGAGGAAGGCGTAGAAGATCGAGTGCATTGGAGAAGAGTGATCCGCTGTGGCGACCCCTGAATGGGAGCAGCCGAAAGAAGAGGGGACCGCTTTGGTACAGTAGGATCGCGCGCGCTTTAGGGGCTCAAGTGCACATGTTCAAATCCTGGCCACGGCTTGCCACGGTCCGAAGGTAGAAAAGGCATCCACTTGAGATGACGGTTCCCAAATGCCAAATCCAAAGTTCCTCGTTAGGAGGCACCGTCTTAGCCCGATAGACTAGGAAAAGTAGAAGGAGAACCGAAAAACAAGAAGAAAAGAGAGAGAGAGAGAGAGAGAAAAAAAAACGAACATTAATAGTGAAAAGCGGAGCAGAGGTTGTGCATGGTTTGTTATCACCTCAACCAGCCGCGACTGTGGCGATGATTGCAAAGTAATACTAAAAACTGATTCCAACCCAGCCTCTGTGGCGGCAAGCCAGCCCAACTCAGTGCCGGTCACAAGCCCGGATAAATGGGGAGTGTTGCTGACAGGTCTCGTCAGTCGAGCGTCAAAAACAAGACCAAACATAAATAATGAATCTCGAGTTATTTGTGGACAATAGTATGGCTAGGGCGTCCCCCTTAAGCGACGCGCTGCAACAACCCCTGGTTGCAGTGGAAAATGGGCAAAGGGTACCACAGAAGCCACGACTGCAGTTAAAGAAGATAGTGGGAAACAAGACCAAGAACTGGAAAAAGAAGCCAAGAATTAGAATAGGCAACTGGAACATAGGAAGTCTTACAGGTAAAGGAAGAGAGCTAGTGGATGTAATGCAGAGAACGAATACCAAAATCTTGTGCATCCAGGAAACTAAATGGAAAGGAAACAGTGCTAGAAAAATAGGAGGAGGATACAAAGTGTATTATGCTGAAGAATGTACAAAGAAAAATGGAGTGGGCATTATTCTTCATCCAGATGTACAGGAACAGGTTACTGAAGTTAAAAGAGTTAATGACAGGCTAATGGGAATGAAACTAATCAGAGACGGAAAAAATATGGCATATTGTATCTGCATATGCACCTTAGCAGACTTGCAGAGATGAGGAGAAAGAGGAATTTAGAGAAAAAAGCTTGAGGAGTATATATAAAGTATAGCACGAACAGAATTAATAGTAATAGCTGGAGACATGAATGCACATGTAGGAGAAAGTGGTAATGGATATGAAGGAGTCCATGGTGGAATGGGTTTCGGAAGACGAAATGTAGAAGAAGAGCGATTGCTGGAAATGGCAGAAGCAGCAGAAATTACAATATTGAATACTTGGTTCAAGAAGAGACAAAGCCATCTAATTACATATAAAAGCGGTCAGAATGAGACACAGATTGACTACATATCCTGGTAAGAAGAGAAGACAAACGTCTTGTAATGGATTGCAAAGCTATACCTGGAGAACCAGTGGTGACGCAACATTGAATATTAGTAGCAGATTTTAGGATGAAAAGTGGAAGGAAGACAAGGAAAGAAGAAAGAAAGAAAAAGATTAAAGTCTGAGAAATGAAAAGTGAAAAGAAGAATGAGTTTAGAAACAAAGTTGAAGAAACGTTCAAGGAAAGATATAGAACTGGCAGCTTACCAGAAACAGCAGCGGAGGTGTGGGAAGATATGAAAGATATATTAGTAACAAAAGCAACAGAGATTTGTGGTAAGACGAGTGGGAAACCAAAAGAAGAGGAAGATACATGGTGGTGGAATGACGAGGTTCAAGCTGCAATAAAGGATAAGAAGTTAGCACTAAAACAAATGAAAGACATTGAGAATGACACCACTAAAGAAAATTACAGACAAGCCAAGAAGAAGCAGGCAAAAAGAGCAGTAGCCAGAGCAAAGAGTAATACATACAAAGATTGGTATGAGAGGCTGGATACACCAGACGGAGAGAAGATTATATACAGAGTAGCGAAGGTAAGAAATTAAATGAGGAAAGATGTTGGTGAAGTAGCAATAGTAAAGGACCAAAACGGAGACATTTTTATGATGGAAGAGGACATAAAAAGATGGCAGGAATATTTCTCAGACCTGTTAAACATGGAAAATGAATATGAAGAACTGAGTGAAACATTACCAGTGGAAGGGCCAATACACAACATAAGTAGAAGGGAAGTGGATAAAGCCATAAAGAAGGGAAAGGCTAACAAGGCAGGAGGAAAATCTGAAGTAACAATAGAAATGATTAAAGCACTGGGAGAGTTTAGAGTGGAGTGGACATACTCATTGTTACAAAAGATTTGGAGCACGGAGAAAATGCCTGAAGACTGGAAGAAAAGTAGAATGGTTAAGTTGTATAAGCGGAAAGGAGATATATTAAGTTGTGAAAACTACAGAGGTATTAAGCTGTTGGAGCATAATCTGAAAATACTAGAGAGAGTGATAGAAGGGAGACTGAGAAAGATGGTTAAAATACACAAGCACCTATTTGGATTTATGAGGGGATTGAGCACTGTAGATGCAACATTTATTGTGCGACAGATACAGGAAAAATATCTAGAAGGAAACAGAAAGGCGTATTGGTGTTTTGTGGCCTTGCAGAAGGCGTATGACAGGGTGCCTAGGAAAGTATTGTACTGGAGTTTGAGAAAGAGAGGAGTGCCAGAAAAGGTGATAAGACTAGTGAAAGTGATGTATGAGGGAGCAAAAACAACAGTGCAGACAAGGTATGGGGAAACGGAATCCTTCCCAGTTGAAGTAGGACTCCATCAGGGATCAGCTTTGAGTCCTTTTCTCTTTCTCATAGTGTTGGACACAATAACGATAGATGTGAGACAATGAGGACTGTGGGAGTTGCTGTTCACCGACGAGCTAGTCATCATTGCGGATACGGAGGAAGAGTTACAGGAGAGATATTTGTTATGGAAAGGCAACCTGGAGAGAAAGGGAATGAAAGTGAACACACAAAAGACAGAGGTAATGGTAAGCAACAGAGAAGGTTGTGAGGAAATAAATGTAACATCAGAGGATGACGTAAGATTGAAGCAGACAAGAGAGTTCAAATACCTAGGATCAGTAATTGCTGAAGAAGGAGGAGCAGAAAAAAAAAAAAAAAAACAGTTAGATAAAGAGTAAAAGCTGGATGGGAAAAATGGAGGGAAGTGAGTGGAGTAACCTTAGATAAGAAAATACCATTGAAGCTGAGAATGAAGATATACAGCTGTGTGTGTTGAGACCAGTACTTCTGTATGGTGCAGAGACATGGTCTTTAAGGAAGAAAGAGGAAGGCATTCTGGAGAGAACGGAGATGAGGATGGTGAGATGAATAGGTGGCATTTCACTGTTAGAAAGGAGACAAAGTGAAGATATAAGAAGAATGTGTGGAATATGTAATATCAAGGAGAAGGCAAGAGAAGCACGACTAAGATATTTTGGACACGTGATAAGGAGAGAAGAGGATGAACCAGTGAGGAAGGCAATGATGGTGGAGGTCAGGGGGAGAAGGAGGGTTGGGAGACAGAGAATAAGATGGAGAGACGTAATAAGGAGTGATATGAACAAGCTGGGAGTGCAAGATGATGCAATGGACAGAAACAGATGGAGAAGGATAACTCTAGCGGCTGGCCCTGCAATACACTGGGATTAAGGTCGTATGAAGAAGAAAAAGACTAAAAACTGATTCCAAAAAAATAGTAAAGCGTAACGCGCGCGCGCACGCACGCACGCACACACACACACACACACACACACACACACACACACACACACACACACACACACACACACACACACACACACACACACACACACACACACACACACACACACACACACACACACACATGATCAAAATGCATTTACATAACGTGCTAGAGACTACTACTACTACTACTACTACTACTACTACTACAAGTAATTCTACTACTACTACTACCACTACTACTACTACTATTACTACAACTACCACTACTATCACCACTAACACTAGGATTGCATTTTAGATGTGTCTCCCCTGCGGCACCCAAGCGTCAGTGGGTGGTGTGAATGCGTTGTGTTGCGCAGTGATCCATCAGGCAGAGCGCCTCACTCAGGCGAAGTTCCCGTATTGGTTGTTGGAGGTGAGGAAGGCGGCCATGGCTGAGTGCAGGAAGATGTACTGCTCCTGTGGACATTACAGGGGATTACAGTACACAGGAGCATACGAACATAGGGAATAGGACAAAAAGCCAATAGGTGCAGACGTGGCAGTCCCTTTATGAAGCATACCTATGCATGTCCATCAGTCATTCCTGTTCGGACTAACTGTTTTTGATGTCTTGACTAGGCTGTCTGATTTCACTACAGACACACACACACACACACACACACACACACACACAAGAGTATGCATCTTCATGATGTTTGGAAATTAATTCAAATGCCCAAATAATAATAAGTTTCTAGCCAATTGCTGCCTGCTTTTTATCTTGAGATTAGAATAATATTATCTAGGAGGAAGAGACGCAGACGCTACTTGCTGGTAAAAATGTCTACAACTTTACTGGAGTAAGCGTGCAAGGAGCTGTGGGCAGGGAGGGGGACGGGTGCATCACTGAGGCGTCCCTTGGAAGTCATAGTTTGCCTGTAGTACGACTGGTACCAAAAGATTCCGGGACTAGGTTTATATAAAAGAAAGAGCTTATTTGAATGAAGTTAGGGAATCATCCCTAGAGTAGCGACACAGCGTCCAAGACGCCGTTGCCACTGCTGAAACGCGTCCTGGAGGCTGGAAGTCTTGTTCTTGAAGCGTGTCAAGAATCTTCTGCGATTCATGTTGAATCTCCTTCGTTGTGTCAAAATAGCGCGCTTTCAGGTGCAGGTTTATCTTCGGGAAGAGGAGGAAGTGGCACGGGGCCATACTTGGCGTGTCGGGCTAGTGCGGAAGGGTGATTATGCTACTGCGGCAAACACACACACACACACACACACACACACACACGGTCCGCTAGTGTAGTGGTTAGTGCACTCGGCTCACAACGGAGGGGCCAGGGTTCGATCTCCTGGGCGGACGGAGATTATTTAGGTGTGTCTCCTTACACGTGTAACCTCTGTTCACCTAGCAGTGAGTAGGTACGGGATGTAAGTCGATGAGTTGTGACCTCGTTGTCCTGGTGTGTGTTGTGTATGCGTGGTCTCGGTCCAACCCAAAGATTGGTCAGTATGAGTTCTAAGCTCTTTCCATAGGGGGGACGGCATATGGTGTCGAGAGAGACCAGCAGCAGACTATATAGTGATTACACACACAGCTCAGTCAGATGAGCTGCATGGTCGCCTGTAGCACCCAACAAGCCTCGTGCCACATTTCAGGCTGTTTCCGCAGAACAGACGCCTTGAAACATTGCAGCAAAATTTGCTGTCGACAGTCTGGTCCTGGTGGACGAATTCACAGTGAACAACCCAGTGAATGCCTAAAGTCTGCAGAGCAAAGGTAGAAATCGTTCACAAGTGGCAGGATAGGAGCGGATTATATTCAGCATTTTGTAAATGCTTGTGAATATGTTTATTGTCATGATGGAGTGAGCTAAGTGTATGCCACAGTTTGTCCTATAAATCTGGCGCAGAGCTCTTCTCAAATGTGCCGGAAGAATGGAAGGGTGCGTGCAAGGGCTCTGACCTCCAGGCCGGACGGAGGCAAATGCCCTCTTAACGTTGCAAGTCCTGTTCAATCTGCTGTGAACAACAAGGGGCGCAAGCTGACGAGCTGTGTCCTTGCCTTCCCTTGGCAGGAGTGGAAGGCTAGCACTCCTGCCATCCCTTGTCTGTGTGTGTGTGTGTGTGTGTGTGTGTGTGTGTGTGTGTGTATGACTTTTTATTTTATCCTCTCATTCTTTATTGCAACATGAAAAGTGAACATTCTTCTCTCTATCCATCCATCCATCTATCCATCCATCTATCGATATATCTGTATCTATTTCTATCTCTCTGTGTATCAGTCTCTATATATAGATCTATGTCTTTATATATTTGTCTATCTATCTATTTGTCCATCCATCTGTGTATGCAGCACATCATGAGTAGCACCGTTTTCCTTGCTGGCATGCCTCCCCTGGTGTGTGATTGGCATTCAGTTCGCCAGGTCGCGGCAACTCACCAGGTTCACCACAAACTGTGGTCTGTCTTGCTGGACACTCGCCACCGAACGATAGATGTCCACTTGCTGCATCAATTTGGTGCGGGAAACTGCCAAGAGGAGAGCAGCCATCACCCCGCAGCCCGTCACGCCGTCCCTGCAACAGTATCACAGATGTATCGGATATCTGCATCCGAATCCGCGGAATATTTACATGGCTTGTAGCATCCCAATCCGCATCTGCATCTGCGGTTCTGATAGATAAGACATCTGCATCCGCATCTGCATTTCTATGAAATAGATATCTGCATCTGCATCTGCATCCACACTACACACAAAGGATGTTGCGAATTTATTTTTTTTTTTTTATGTAGGAAGGATACTGGCCAAGGGCAACAAAAATCTAATAAAAAAAAAAAAATGCCCACTGAAATGCCAGTCCCATAAAAGGGTCAAAGCAGTGGTCAAAAGTTGGTGGATAAGTGTCTTGAAACCTCCCTCTTGAAGGAATTCAAGTCATAGGAAGGTGGAAATACAGAAGAAGGCAGGGAGTTCCAGAGTTTACCAGAGAAAGGGATGAATGATTGAGAATACTGGTTAACTCTTGCGTTAGAGAGGTGGACAGAATAGGGGTGAGAGAAAGAAGAAAGTCTTGTGCAGCGAGGCCGCGGAAGGAGGGGAGGCATGCAGTTAGCAAGATCAGAAGAGCAGTTGGCATGAAAATAGCGGTAGAAGACAGCTAGATATGCAACATTGCGGCGGTGAGAGAGGGGCTGAAGACAGTCAGTTAGAGGAGAGGAGTTGATGAGACGAAAAGCTTTTGATTCCACCCTGTCTAGAAGAGCAGTATGAGTGGAACCCCCCCAGACATGTGAAGCATACTCCATACATGGACGGATAAGGCCCTTGTACAGAGTTAGCAGCTGGGGGGGTGAGAAAAACTGGCGGAGACGTCTCAGAACACCTAACTTCATAGAAGCTGTTTTAGCTAGAGATGAGATGTGAAGTTTCCAGTTCAGATTATAAGTAAAGGACAGACCGAGGATGTTCAGTGTAGAAGAGGGGGACAGTTGAGTGTCATTGAAGAAGAGGGGATAGTTGTCTGGAAGGTTGTGTCGAGTTGATAGATGGAGGAATTGAGTTTTTGAGGCATTGAACAATACCAAGTTTGCTCTGCCCCAATCAGAAATTTTAGAAAGATCAGAAGTCAGGCGTTCTGTGGCTTCCCTGCGTGATATGTTTACCTCCTGAAGGGTTGGACGTCTATGAAAAGACGTGGAAAAGTGCAGGGTGGTATCATCAGCATAGGAGTGGATAGGACAAGAAGTTTGGTTTAGAAGATCATTAATGAATAATAAGAAGAGAGTGGGTGACAGGACAGAACCCTGAGGAACACCACTGTTAATAGATTTAGGAGAAGAACAGTGACCGTCTACCACAGCAGCAATAGAACGGTCAGAAAGGAAACTTGAGATGAAGTTACAGAGAGAAGGATAGAAACCGTAGGAGGGTAGTTTGGAAATCAAAGCTTTGTGCCAGACTCTATCAAAGGCTTTTGATATGTCCAAGGCAACAGCAAAAGTTTCACCAAAGTCTCTAGAAGAGGATGACCAAGACCCAGTAAGGAAAGCCAGAAGATCACCAGTAGAGCGGCCTTGATGGAACCCATACTGGCGATCAGAAGAAGGTTGTGAAGTGATAGATGTTTAAGAATCTTCCTGTTGAGGATAGATTCAAAAACTTTAGATAAGCAGGAAATTAAAGCAATAGGACGGTAGTTTGAGGGATTAGAGCGGTCACCCTTTTTAGGAACAGGTTGAATGTAGGCAAACTTCCAGCAAGAAGGAAAGGTAGATGTTGACAGACAGAGCTGAAAGAGTTTGACTAGGCAAGGTGCAAGCACGGAGGCACAGTTTCGGAGAACAATAGGAGGGACCCCATCAGGTCCATAAGCCTTCCGAGGGTTTAGACCAGCGAGGGCATGGAAAACATCATCACGAAGAATTTTAATACGTGGCATGAAGTAGTCAGAGGGTGGAGGAGAGGGAGGAACAAGCCCAGAATCGTTCAAGGTAGAGTTTTTAGCAAAGGTTTGAGCAAAGAGTTCAGCTTTAGAAATAGATGTGATAGCAGTGGTGCCATCTGGTTGAAGTAGAGGAGGGAAAGAAGAAGAAGCAAAGTTATTGGAGATATTTTTGGCTAGATGCCAGAAATCACGAAGGGAGTTAGATCTTGAAAGGTTTTGACATTTTCTGTTAATGAAGGAGTTTTTGGCTAGTTGGAGAACAGACTTGGCATGGTTCCGGGCAGAAATATAAAGTGCATGAGATTCTGGTGATGGAAGGCTTAAGTACGAGTACCTTTTGTGGGCCACCTCTCTATCATGTATAGCACGAGAACAAGGTGTGTTAAACCAAGGTTTAGAAGGTTTAGGACGAGAAAAAGAGTGAGAAATGTACGCCTCCATGCCAGACACTATCACCTCTGTTATGCGCTCAGCACACAAAGACGGGTCTCTGACACGGAAGCAGTAGTCTTTCCAAGGAAAATCAGCAAAATACCTCCTCAGGTCCCCCCAACTAGCAGAGGCAAAACGCCAGAGGCACCTTCGCTTAGGGGGATCCTGAGGAGGGATTAGAGTGATAGGACAAGATAAAGATATGAGATTGTGATCGGAGGAGCCCAACGGAGAAGAAAGGGTGACAGCATAAGCAGAAGGATTAGAGGTCAGGAAAAGGTCAAGAATGTTGGGCGTATCTCCAAGACGGTCAGGAATACGAGTAGGGTGTTGCACCAATTGCTCTAGGTCATGGAGGATAGCAAAGTTGTAGGCTAGTTCACCAGGATGGTCAGTGAAGGGAGAGGAAAGCCAAAGCTGGTGGTGAACATTGAAGTCTCCAAGAATGGAGATCTCTGCAAAAGGGAAGAGGGTCAGAATGTGCTCCACTTTGGAAGTTAAGTAGTCAAAGAATTTCTTATAGTCAGAGGAGTTAGGAGAGAGGTATACAGCACAGATAAATTTAGTATGAGAATGACTCTGTAGTCGTAGCCAGATGGTGGTAATTATATAATTATTACAAATTGCCGAACTTGCAAAATTGAAGATGAAAATGAATGAATGCATGTTTACTTAATTATCTTCTGAAATCACACCTTTTATTATTTCTTTTACATAGTAACCTAATGTGTGTGTGTGTGTGTGTGTGTGTGTGTGAGAGAGAGAGAGAGAGAGAGAGAGAGAGAGAGAGAGAGAGAGAGAGAGAGAGAGAGAGAGAGAGAGAGAGAGAGAGAGAGAGAGAGCGTGTGTGTGTGTGTAGTTATACAGGGTGTCCCGTAAGGACGCATAAATGAAAGTTGAAGTAATTTTGAGTTGGAAGCATTGTAATGTCAAATGGTGTTTAATGCAATGGTTTGGAGGTTATAGGGCATAATATGAACGCCTAAGAGCTGGTGAGAGGGAGAGGTAGAGAGCGGCAATGGTGGGCGTTGCCATCTTGAAAGTTAGTTGATTACACATCAAAATTTTCATAAGATAGACATAAAATGAAGTTCAGGAACGTGGTGTACCATTGCAGCAAATAACAGCTTAAACCTAACGGACTCCATATAGCAACAGCGATCAGGTGGACGCTGTGAGACGGTGGTGTGCCAATTTGCTCCTGGCTCAATATTATTAGTCTCGATGACTCCACTGCGCGTGCGCACTACAGTGAGATGACGTCATCAAAACATCTTCCAAGTATATTATATATTTCATGCATTATCAACTTATGTATGGAGTTATAATGACGAATTACTATTGCTGTGTTGCCTGTGGAATATGTTTGGATGAGATTGGAGGAAGTAAACAAGAGCAGTGAGTGATAACAGAACACCATTCCATGCCCGAGTGTTGAAGGCCCCCACTGAATTTTATACTCAGATTTTACGCTTTATTATCATATGTACCAAATATGTTATGATCTCGCTCACTCACTCTCTTCTCATGTTTACTTGATCCATTTATATCCTAACATATTCCACAGACAAGAAAGCAATAGTGATTTGTTAACAATACTCCATACTCCATTGATAATACGTAAAATATGATATATGAATATTAAACACGGCACATGACTTTCTCAAAATCTCACAGAAGATTGCATGAACTTGGTAAACGTTAGGAACCACTGAAATACATAAATATAAAAACACGATGGTAGGACTTCTACACTTGCACAGAGTAAGTTTTGGTGCTGTTATCACATTACTCTTGTTTCCTTGTTGCTTTTCTATCCTAACATTCCACAGCCAGCACAGCAATACTGATTTGCCAATAGAACTCCATGCAGATGTTGATTCCCGTCGAAGTTGTTCCCAGGAGCAATTTTGATGGTGGGAGCGACTTGGCAAGACACCATGTTCATATTTGAATATCATTTAACTTGCAAACCATAACGTTAAAAGCTTTCGACTTTAGAATAATTCCGACTTAGAATGACACCCTTGAGGATGTCTAAAAGGTACACCCCGCCTGCTTCAGTACACACACACACACACACACACACACACACACACACACACACACACACACACACACACACACACACACACACAGAGACTTCCTCCCCCTCCAACACTTCCACAACAGCTACAATTCGACACACAAGGCAACACCCTGGTTCTTTCCTTGATACACACTTGCAGGTAAAGAGGGGCGGCTGGTTCAGGGAGCAGAGCGCCTCCATTCTCTCAATGACTGCAAGGAGAGGCTCTGGGGAGGCGGGCAGGCAGTCAGTGGCGGGCCACCCTCGCAGGCTAAGCAGCAGGCACTTGTGGTTGTTAACTCGGCCCTGTGCGCGAGAAGGAAGGGAACACAAGTTTATAAAGTGACGCTATTCTCTCTCTCTCTCTCTCTCTCTCTCTCTGAGAAGGATCCTCTATATGTGCTATCGTACACCTCTTACTTCTAGATCAGATGAATAGTGTAGCTTATCATAAACAGTCTCGTAAGGATCAAAGGACCCTTTTTCCTATGTTCTCCTCCTGCTCCTCCTCTTCCTCCTTCTCCTCCTCTTGTACTCACCAGACTCTTCACGCTGATGTCCACCTGTCGTTCGTAGAAGTTCTGGAAGGCCTGTGTTGGACCAACCTTGAGAGTCATGTTGCCCAGCATCTCAGAGGACTCGCACGCGACATCTGGAAATTCCTGTACGGGGAAAGAGCGCGCCGTCACCGTGTGTGTGTGTGTGTGTGTGAAGAAAGCTGCCCTAAAACTAAAGAATAAATAGATAAATAAGGAAATTAATAAATAAAATAACAAATAAAGAGTCCGCTCAATTTCTCGCT
>NC_087180.1:592500-605000 GCF_035594125.1 Scylla paramamosain
TAAAAAAAAAATGCCCACTGAAATGCCAGTCCCAGAAAAGGGTCAAAGCAGTGGTCAAAAATTGGAGGATAAGTGTCGTGAAACCTCCCTCTTGAAGGAATTCAAGTCATAGGAAGGTGGAAATACAGAAGCAGGCAGGGAGTTCCAGAGTTTACCAGAGAAAGGAATGAATGATTGAGAATACTGGTTAACTCTTGCGTTAGAGAGGTGGACAGAATAGGGGTGGGAGAAAGAAGAAAGTCTTGTTCAGCGAGGCCGCGGAAGGAGGGGAGGCATGCAGTTAGCAAGATCAGAAGAGCAGTTGGCATGAAAATAGCGGTAGAAGACAGCTAGAGATGCAACATTGCGGCGGTGAGAGAGAGGGTGAAGACAGTCAGTTAGAGGGGAGGAATTGATGAGACGAAAAGCTTTTGATTCCACCCTGTCTAGAAGAGCAGTATGAGTGGAACCCCCCCAGACATGTGAAGCATACTCCATGCATGGACGGATAAGACCCTTGTACAGAGTAAGCAGCTGGGGGGGGTGAGAAAAACTGGCGGAGACGTCTCAGAACACCTAACTTCATAGAAGCTGTTTTAGCTAGAGATGAGATGTGAAGTTTCCAGTTCAGATTATAAGTAAAGGACAGACCAAGGATGTTCAGTCTAGAAGAGGGGGACAGTTGAGTGTCATTGAAGAAGAGGGGATAGTTGTCTGGAAGGTTGTGTCGAGTTGATAGATGGAGGAATTGAGTTTTTGAGGCATTGAACAATACCAAGTTTGCTCTGCCCCAATCAGAAATTTTAGAAAGATCAGAAGTCAGGCGTTCTGTGGCTTCCCTGCGTGATATGTTTACCTCCTGAAGGGTTGGACGTCTATGAAAAGACGTGGAAAAGTGCAGGGTGGTATCATCAGCATAGGAGTGGATAGTACAAGAAGTTTGGTTTAGAAGATCATTAATGAATAATAAGAAGAGAGTGGGCGACAGGACAGAACCCTGAGGAACACCACTGTTAATAGATTTAGGAGAAGAACAGTGACCGTCTACCACAGCAGCAATAGAACGGTCAGAAAGGAAACTTGAGATGAAGTTACAGAGAGAAGGATAGAAACCGTAGGAGGGTAGTTTGGAAATCAAAGCTTTGTGCCAGACTCTATCAAAGGCTTTTGATATGTCCAAGGCAACAGCAAAAGTTTCACCAAAATCTCTAAAAGAGGATGACCAAGACTCAGTAAGGAAAGCCATAAGATCACCAGTAGAGCGGCCTTGACGGAACCCATACTGGCGATCAGATAGAAGGTTGTGAAGTGATAGATGTTTAAGAATCTTCCTGTTGAGGATAGATTCAAAAACTTTAGATAAACAGGAAATTAAAGCAATAGGACGGTAGTTTGAGGGATTAGAGCGGTCACCCTTTTTAGGAACAGGTTGAATGTAGGCAAACTTCCAGCAAGAAGGAAAGGTAGATGTTGACAAACAGAGCTGAAAGAGTTTGACTAGGCAAGGTGCAAGCACGGAGGCACAGTTTCGGAGAACAATAGGAGGGACCCCATCAGGTCCATAAGCCTTCCGAGGGTTTAGGCCAGCGAGGGCATGGAAAACATCATTATGAAGAATTTTAATACGTGGCATGAAGTAGTCAGAGGGTGGAGGAGAGGGAGGAACTAGCCCAGAATCGTCCAAGGTAGAGTTTTTTAGCAAAGGTTTGAGCAAAGAGTTCAGCTTTAGAAATAGATGTGATAGCAGTGGTGCCATCTGGTTGAAGTAGAGGAGGGAAAGAAGAAGAAGCAAAGTTATTGGAGATATTTTTGGCTAGATGCCAGAAATCACGAGGGGAGTTAGATCTTGAAAGGTTTTGACATTTTCTGTTAATGAAGGAGTTTTTGGCTAGTTGGAGAACAGACTTGGCATGGTTCCGGGCAGAAATATAAAGTGCATGAGATTCTGGTGATGGAAGGCTTAAGTACCTTTTGTGGGCCACCTCTCTATCATGTATAGAACGAGAACAAGCTGTGTTAAACCAAGGTTTAGAAGGTTTAGGACGAGAAAAAGAGTGAGGAATGTACGCCTCCATGCCAGACACTATCACCTCTGTTATGCGCTCAGCACACAAAGACGGGTCTCTGACACGGAAGCAGTAGTCATTCCAAGGAAAATCAGCAAAATACCTCCTCAGGTACCCCCAACTAGCAGAGGCAAAACGCCAGAGGCACCTTCGCTTAGGGGGATCCTGAGGAGGGATTGGAGTGATAGGACAAGATAAAGATATGAGATTGTGATCGGAGGAGCCCAACGGAGAAGAAAGGGTGACAGCATAAGCAGAAGGATTAGAGGTCAGGAAAAGGTCAAGAATGTTGGGCGTATCTCCAAGACGGTCAGGAATACGAGTAGGGTGTTGCACCAATTGCTCTAGGTCATGGAGGATAGCAAAGTTGTAGGCTAGTTCACCAGGATGGTCAGTGAAGGGAGAGGAAAGCCAAAGCTGGTGGTGAACATTGAAGTCTCCAAGAATGGAGAACTCTGCAAAAGGGAAGAGGGTCAGAATGTGCTCCACTTTGGAAGTTAAGTAGTCAAAGAATTTCTTATAGTCAGAGGAGTTAGGAGAGAGGTATACAGCACAGATAAATTTAGTATGAGAATGACTCTGTAGTCGTTGCCAGATGGTGGAAAACTCGGAAGATTCAAGAGCGTGGGCACGAGAGTAGGTTAAGTCATTGCGCACATAAACGCAGCGTCCAGCTTTGGATCGAAAATGAGGATAGAGAAAGTAGGAGGGAACAGAAAAGGGGCTACTGTCAGTTGCCTCAGACACCTGAGTTTCAGTGAGGAAAAGAAGATGAGGTTTAGAAGAGGAGAGGTGGTGTTCTACAGATTGAAAATTAGATCTTAGACCGCGAATGTTGCAGAAGTTAATGAAGAAAAAGTTGAGGGGGGTGTCAAGACACTTAGGGTCGTCGACGGAAAGGCAGTCCGACCTGGGGACATTTATGGTCCCCTCCCCAGATGGGGACTCCGAGGCTGGTGTAGGAGTCGCCATGATTTAAAAATTTTTGAGTGAAGGGTGTGTGTGTTATTAGGCGCTTGTAGTTTTGTGTGGAGGAAGAGAGTTGTCTTTAGAGGGCAGGCTGTGACTGCCCCCTTGTGTTGTGAGACACAAAGGGAAACGTTCAGTGAGGTCACAGCTGGGTTTAATGATAAGTTCACAGCACCCCCTGAACAGTGCTTTAGACCTCACTGGGAGTAATTATCGTTTCGGCAGGTGTCTACTGCCTCCTCCTTTAAAAGATTTAAAAGCTTTAAAAGATTTGCTAAGCTTTAAAAGTTTACGAATGGAGAGGATAGCTGAACATGTGTTTTCATACAGGGATTGCCACGTGTAGGTCTACTGGCTTTTCCCAGCTTCCATTATGTTATTTTGTGACGCTGATGTAATAACGAATAGAGGCAAGTTTCTGACACGCGGCAACGCACGTGTTGTACAAGGATTTTATCAGTGTGTCACCTGCGCCATCAATAGACTTAAGGGGAATTTTGACTACACATGCTCGTATTCTCTCTCTCTCTCTCTCTCTCTCTCTCTCTCTCTCTCTCTCTCTCTCTCTCTCTCTCTCTCTCTCTCTCTCTCTTCTAGTCACTAGCATTACGTAAGAGCTGGAATTAAGAAGGCGGTTACTCTTCCCTGTGTGACTTCCCGAAATTCTTTTGTTGATCAATACACCTGCTACACTGCTCTGGCACGGCCTTCAAACCAACACTGGAGTACCGTGTGGAATATTCTTATTTGTTCATCAATGTGTATTTCTTTTTTTTTTGTGTTTATGAGGAGGACTTGGGAACACACACACACACACACACACACACACACACACACACACACACACACATACACACACACACACACACACACACACACTTTAACACGTCTCTTTGTAATATCAAGTGTGTGTGTGTGTGTGTGTGTGTGTGTGTGTGTGTGTGTGTGTGTGTGTGTGTTCTCTCGCGTCGCCCTCGCAAATTTCTTGAAACATGCACATCTTATTTCTACTATTTAGAGTTTCCTCGTGTTCCATGTTATTTTATACAGACGAACATCATTCCATTGAAGAACTTGATGTAATTAAGAAATGTATTAAGCGTGTTTTTTGACTGACCGTTGGAGAATTATCTACTCTCATTGGGCTGTGTCAGTTTAGTAGTAGTAGTAGTAGTAGTAGTAGTGATAATGGTAATAGTTGTAGTGGTAGCAGTAGAAATAGTAGTATTAGCATTATTATTATTATTATTATTATTATTATTATTATTATCATTATTATTATTATTATTATTATTATTAATAGTAGTAGTAGAAGTAGAAGCAGCAGCAGCAACAACAATAGTAGTAGTAGCAGTGTCAATAGTAGTAATAGCAGTATTAGTATTAGCAATAGCTGCAACACTAGTACTAGTGGCGACAGAAGTAGTAGTAACTCAAAGGGCCCCTCAGTCTGAGAGCAGCACACTGTAATACCGAGTTCTCCACCAGCCTGCCTCGGCCGCGCCTCAGAGTCGTCAAAGCCTCAACTGGGGTGATGGCACCGTGTGCTTGCAGCTCATCCAGCAGGTACATCACCAGGATCACGGTGCCAGTGCGCCCGATGCCGGCACTGCCATGAGTTGCATTGGTTAAGTGATGCCAGATGATAGCCATTATCATTATTACCATTACCATCTCCGCGCCCCACTTTGTAGATCACAGGTGCACACCACAGCACAACCACAGCCTGACTGACAGCACACCACGGCCTGATTGACATCACACCACAGCCTGACTGACAGCACACCACAGCCTGATTGACAGCACACCACAGCCTTTTTTTTTTTTATGTAGGAAGGACAATGGCCAAGGGCAACAAAAATCCAATAAAAAATGCCCACTGAAATGCCAGTCCCATAAAAGGGTCAAAGCAGTGGTCAAAAATTGATGAATAAGTGTCTTGAAACCTCCCTCTTGAAGGAATTCAAGTCATAGGAAGGAAATACAGAAGCAGGCAGTGAGTTCCAGAGTTTACCAGAGAAAGGGATGAATGATTGAGAGTATTGGTTAATTCTTGCGTTAGAGAGGTGGACAGAATAGGGGTGAGAGAAAGAAGAAAGTCTTGTGCAGCGAGGCCGCGGAAGGAGGGGAGGCATGCAGTTAGCAAGATCAGAAGAGCAGTTAGCATGAAAATGGTGGTAGAAGACAACTAGAGATGCAACATTGCGGCGGTGAGAGAGAGGCTGAAGACAGTCAGTTAGAAGAGAGGAGTTGATGAGACGAAAAGCTTTTGATTCCACCCTGTCTAGAAGAGGAGTATGAGTGGAACACCCCCCCCAGACATGTGAGAGAAAGAAGAAAGTCTTGTGCAGCGAGGCCGCGGAAGGAGGGGAGGCATGCAGTTAGCAAGATCAGAAGAGCAGTTAGCATGAAAATAGTGGTAGAAGACAGCTAGAGATATAACATTGCGGCGGTGAGAGAGAGGCTGAAGACAGTCAGTTAGAGGAGAGGAGTTGATGAGACGAAAAGCTTTTGATTCCACCCTGTCTAGAAGAGCAGTATGAGTGGAACACCCCCCCAGACATGTGAAGCATGCTCCATACATGGACGGATAAGGCCCTTGTACAGAATTAGTAGCTTGAGGGGGTGAGAAAAACTGGCGGAGACGTCTCAGAAAGCCTAACTTCATAGATGCTGTTTTAGCTAGAGATGAGACGTGAAGTTTCCAGTTCAGATTATAAGTAAAGGACAGACCGAGGATGTTCATTGTAGAAGAGGGGGACAGTTGAGTGTCACTGAAGAAGAGAGGGTAGTTGTCTGGAAGGTTGTGTCGATTTGATAGATGGAGGAATTGAGTTTTTGGGGCATTGAACAATACCAAGTTTGCTCTGCTCCAATCAGAAATTTTAGAAAGATCAGAATTCAAGCATTCTGTGGCTTCCCTGCGTGAAATGTTTATCTCCTGAAGGGTTGGACGTCTATGAAAAGACGTGGAAAAGTGCAGGGTGGTATCATCAGCGTAGGAGTGGATAGGACAAGAAGTTTGGTTTAGAAGATCATTAATGAATAATAATAAGAGAGTGGGTGACAGGACAGAACACTGAGGAACACCACTGTTAATAGATTTAGGAGAAGAACAGTGACCGTCTACCACAGCAGCAATAGAACGGTCAGAAAAGAAACTTGAGATGAAGTTACAGAGAGAAGGATAGAAGCCGTAGGAGGATAGTTTGGAAATGAAAGCTTTGTGCCAGACTCTATCAAAAGCTTTTGATATGTCCAAGGCAACAGCAAAAGTTTCACCAAAATCTCTAAAAGAGGATGACGAAGACTCAGTAAGGAAAGCCAGAAGACTACCAGTAGAGCGGTCTTGACGGAACCCATACTGGCGATCAGATAGAAGGTTGTGAAGTGATAGATGTTTAAGAATCATCCTGTTTAGGATAGATTCAAAAACTTTAGATAGGCAGTAAATTAAAGCAATAGGACGGTAGTTTGAGGGATTAGAACGGTCACCCTTTTTAGGAACAGGTTGAATGTAGGCAAACTTCCAGCAAGAAGGAAAGGTAGATGTTGACAGACAGAGCTGAAAGAGTTTGACTAGGCAAGGTGCAAGCACGGAGGCACAGTTTCAGAGAACAATATGAGGGACCCCATCAGGTCCATAAGCCTTCCGAGGGTTTAGGCCAGCGAGGGAATGGAAAACATCATTGCGAAGAATTTTAATAGGTGGCATGAAGTAGTCAGAGGGTGGAGGAGAGGGAGGAACAAGCCCTGAATCATCCAAGGTAGAGTTTTTAGCAAAGGTTTGAGCGAAGAGTTCAGCTTTAGAAATAGATGTGATAGCAGTGGTGCCATCTGGTTGAAACAGAGGAGGGAAAGAAGAAGAAGCAAAGTTATTGGAGATATTTTTGGCTAGATGCCAGAAGTCACGAGGGGAGTTAGATCTTGAAAGGTTTTGACACTTTCTGTTAATGAAGGAGTTTTTAGCTAGTTGGAGAACAGACTTGGCATGGTTCCGGGCAGAAATGTAAAGTGCATGAGATTCTGGTGATGGAAGGCTTAAGTACCTTTTGTGGGCCACCTCTCCATCATGTATAGAACGAGAACAAGCTGTGTTAAACCAAGGTTTAGAAGGTTTAGGACGAAAAAATGAGTGAGGAATGTACACCTCCATGCCAGACACTATCACCTCTGTTATGCGCTCAGCACACAAAGACGGGTCTCTGACACGGAAGCAGTAGTCATTCCAAGGAAAATCAGCAAAATACCTCCTCAGGTACCCCCAACTAGCAGAGGCAAAACGCCAGAGGCACCTTCGCTTAGGGGGATCCTGAGGAGGAATTGGAGCGATAGGACAAGATAAAGATATGAGATTGTGATCGGAGGAGCCCAACGGAGAAGAAAGGGTGACAGCATAAGCAGAAGGATTAGAGGTCAGGAAAAGGTCAAGCATGTTGGGCGTATCTCCAAGACGGTCAGGAATACGAGTAGGGTGTTGCACCAATTGCTCTAGGTCATGGAGGATAGCAAAGTTGTAGGCTAGTTCACCAAGATGGTCAGTGAAGGGAGAGGAAAGCCAAAGCTGGTGGTGAACACTGAAGTCTCCAAGAATGGAGATCTCTGCAAAAGGGAAGAGAGAATGTGCTCCACTTTGGAAGTTAAGTAGTCAAAGAATTTCTTATAGTCAGAGGAGTTAGGTGAGAGGTATACAGCACAGATAAATTTAGTATGAGAGTGACTCTGTAGTCGTAGCCAGATGGTGGAAAACTCGGAAGATTCAAGAGCGTGGGCACGAGAGCAGGTTAAGTCATTGTGCACATAAACGCAGCATCCAGCTTTGGATCGAAAATGAGGATAGAGAAAATAGGAGGGAACAGAAAAGGGGCTACTGTCAGTTGCCTCAGACGCCTGAGTTTCAGTGAGGAAGAGAAGATGAGGTTTAGAAGAGGAGAGGTGGTGTTCTACAGATTGAAAATTAGATCTTAGACCGCGAATGTTGCAGAAGTTAATGAAGAAAAAGTTGAGGGGGGTGTCAAGACACTTAGGGTCGTCGACAGAAAGGCAGTCCGACCTGGGGACATTTATGGTCCCCTCTCCACATGGGGACTCCGAGGCTGGTGTAGGAGTCGCCATGATGATTTTAAAATTTTTGAGTGAAGGGTGTGTGTGTTATTAGGTGCTTGTAGTTTTGTGTGGAGGAAGAGAGTTGTCTTTAGAGGGCAGGCTGTGACTGCCCCCTTGTGTTGTGAGACACAAAGGGAAACGTTCAGTGAGGTCACAGCTGGGTTTAATGATAAGTTCACAGCACCCCCTGAACAGTGCTTTAGACCTCACTGGGAGTAATTATCGTTTCGGCAGGTGTCTACTGCCTCCTCCTTGCCTGACTGAAAGCACAGCCACAACCTGACTGAAGGCACAAAACAGCCTGACTGACAGCACCACCACGGCCTGATTGACAACACCACCACAGCCTAACTGATAACACACTACAGCCTGACTGATAATTCATCACAGCCTGACTGACAGTACCACCACAGCCTGATTGACAACACCACCACAGCCTGATTGATAACACACTACAGCCTGACTGATAATTCACCACAGCATGCCTGACAGCACCACCACAACCTGACTGACAGCGCACCACAGCCTGACTGACAGCAATACCACATCCTGATTGATAACACACTACAGCCTGACTGATAATTCACCACAGCCTGCATGACAGCACCACCACAACCTGACTTAAAGCACACCACAGCCTGACTGACAGCACCACCACAGCCTGATTGACAGCACCATCACATCCTGATTGATAACACACTACAGCCTGACTGATAATTCACCACAGCCTGTATGACAGCACCACCACAGCCTGATTGACAGCACCACCATAACCTGACTCACAGCACCACCACAGCCTGACTGACAACACCACCACAGCCTGACTGACAGCACCACCACAGCCTGACTGACAGCACCACCACAGCCTGATTGACAGCACCACCATAACCTGACTCACAGCACCACCACAGCCTGACTGACAACACCACCACAGCCTGACTGACAGCACCACCACAGCCTGACTGACAGCACAACCACAGCCTGACTGATAACACACTAAAGCCTGCCTGACAGCACCACCACAACCTACATGACAGCACCACCACAACCTGCATGACAGCACCACCACAACCTGCATGACAGCACCACCACAACCGGCATGACAGCACCACCACAGCCTGACTGAAAGCACCACCATAGCCTGACTGACAGCACCACCACAGCCTGACTGACAGCACCACTACAGCCTGACTGACAGCACCACTACAATCTGACTGACAGCACCACCACAACCTGACTGATAACACACTGCAGCCTGACCGATAATTCACCACACCCTGACTAACAGCACCACCACAGCCTGACTGACAGCACCACCATAGCCTGACTGACAGCACCACCACAGCCTGACTGACAGCACCACTACAGCCTGACTGACAGCACCACCACAGTCTCACTGATAGCACCACCATAGCCTGACTGACAGGACCACCACAGCCTGATTGACAGCACCACTACAGCCTGACTGTCAGCACCATCACAACCTGACTGATAACACCACCACAGTCTGCCTGACAGCACCACCACAGTCTGACTGACAGCACCACCACACTCTGACTGACAGCACCACCACAGCCTGCCTGACAGCACCACCACAGCCTGCCTGACAGCACCACCACAGCCTGACTGACAGCATCACCACAGCCTGACTGACAGCACCACCACAGCCTGACTGACAGCACCACTACAGCCTGACTGACAGCACCACCACAGCCTGACTGACAGTACCATCACAGCCTGACTAATAACACTACAGCTTGACTGATAATTCACCACAGGCTGCCTGACAGCACCACCACAGCCTGACTGAGAGCACCACCACAGCCTGACTGACAGTACCACCACAGCCTGACTGATAACACACTACAGCCTGACTGATAATTCACCACAGCCTGCCTGACAGCACTACCACAGCCTGACTGACAGCACCACCACAGCCTGCCTGACAGCACTACCACAGCCTGACTGACAGCACCACCACAGCCTGACTGACAGCACCACCACAGCCTGACTGACAGCACCACTACAGCCTGACTGATAGCACCACCACAGCCTGACTGACAGCACTACCACAGCCTGACTGACAGTACCACCACAGCCTGACTGACAGCACTACCACAGCCTGACTGACAGTACCACCACAGCCTGACTGACAGCACCATTACAGCCTGACTGACAGCACCACCACAGCCTGACTGACAGCACTCCCACAGCCTGACTGACAGTACCACCACAGCCTGGCTGACAGTACCACCACAGCCTGACTGACAGTACCACCACAGCCTGACTGATAACATACTACAACCTGACTGATAATTCACCACAGGCTGCCTGACAGCACCACCACAACCTGCATGACAACACCACCACAGCCTGACTGACAGCACCACCACAGCCTGACTGATAAAACACTTCAGCCTGACTGATAATTCACCACAGCCTGCCTGACAGCACTACCACAGCCTGACTGACAGCACCACCACAGCCTGCCTGACAGCACTACCACAGCCTGACTGACAGTACCACCACAGCCTGACTGACAGCACTACCACAGCCTGACTGACAGTACCACCACAGCCTGACTGACAGTACCACCACAGCCTGACTGACAGTACCACCACAGCCTGACTGACAGTACCACCACAGCCTGACTGATAACATACTACAACCTGACTGATAATTCACCACAGCCTGCCTGACAACACCACCACAACCTGATTGACAGAACCACCACAGCCTGACTGACAGCACCACCACAGCCCGACTGACAGCACCACCACAGCCTGACTGATAACCCACCAGAGCCTGATTGACAGCACCACCACAACCTGATTGACAGCACCACCACAACCTGACTGACAGCACCACCACAGCCTGACTGATAACCCACCACAGCCTGATTGACAGCACTACCATAGCCTGATTGACAGCACCACCACAGCCTGACTGAGAGCACCACCACAGCCTGACTGATAACCCACCACAACCTGATTGACAGCACCACCATAGCCTGATTGACAGCACCACCACAGCCTGACTGATAACCCACCACAGCCTGATTGACAGCACCACCACAGCCTGATTGACAGCACCACCACAGCCTGACTGATAACCCACCACAGCCTGATTGACAGCACCACCATAGCCTGATTGACAACACCACCACAGCCTGACTGATAATCCACCACAGCCTGATTGACAGCACCACCACAGCCTGACTGATAACACACCAGAGCCTGATTGACAGCACCACCACAGCCTGACTGATAACACACCACACCCTGAGTTCGAGTCCTGCCGAAAGCTGGCCATTTCTTATGCTGTTGTTGAGTGGCTGAGGGACACCCACATGCTTGCATCAGGGAGCTCTAAGGGGCGGCATAATCCTCAGTAAAGGTGTCGCTCTAAAAACCTGCATGTGCCACTGAGGTCGAAGGCCGGCCATCAAGACTCCACAAACATCGACCACCTCAACGTTAAAATAATTAAAGAATTGCCTGCCGCCGCTTTAGGCTACGGAGAAAAAAAAATGCACTCACCTGCAATGTACCGCGACCGGCTTGTGGTGGGCATGCTCGCTGCGGACCAGTTTGATCATCTGGGCGAGGCCGTAGGGCATGCTGGGCACTCCGTGGTCAGGCCAGGCTGTGTACTGGTACTGGCTTACCTGTTGAAGACTGAGCGGTAGACAAGGAACACAGAAACAGGCGAGCACTTCACTTACTGAGGGACAATACATTTTGTTTACATGCCATGATTCCATTCCATTCCCTCTACTGTTGCAACTGTCCTTGGGCTGCTCCTCACTGGTAATCTTACTAGTGATTTCAAATTAAATCTCATTCTGTGGAGATTCAGTATCGTGTGAGGTTTGGTATCCACTTCTCCAGTTCTGTACCTCCGCCTGTTCCGCCAACCTGCTCAGTGATTCTGTACGAGGATCTTGATCGCCTAAGTGTGGGCGTGTAATAGAGAGGAGCGTCCTGATCAATGCAACATTTCTAAATATGGTAAAGGCAAAGGCTGTTTTGACTTCACGATTCTGTTTCTCTGTTTTCTTACCTTCACTTTCTCTCAGTTCGTCTCATTGTCGCTTCCTTGCCTATTTTCTGCAGAAGCTATTGTGGTTACTGAATTACAGACCTGAAAGTCTCTCTCTTCTAGCACTCCCAATGGACTAAATTTGTCAATTACTAGCTTCTTAGGCTGACCATTTTTGATAATGTAAATACAAGTGGCTTCGGCACCTTCATCCTCTTCTTAAAAAAGCTTCAATTCGGGAACAGCTTCCTGTCTTGCCACGCCTTGGCCTGTTTTTCATTCCTTCAAAAGCATCGAGGCACTTCGTGAACTAATGCGCCTTTAGTTCGGAAACTGTTT
>NC_087180.1:610000-612500 GCF_035594125.1 Scylla paramamosain
ACTTGATGCGTTGCGTTGCTGTAAATATCTTCGGTGCAGTTGTTTGTCTGCCCGGCGTTGATTGGCGCCATGGGCAGGGCAGCGTCCACGGGCTGCGGCAAGCTGTCCGGGGTGCCTGGCAGGGAAGGACAGGCTTGAGGGCATGGCGAGGCGTGGCAGGCAGGCAGTCTAAGTAGGCGTGTGTAATGGCGCTGCTGCTGCTGTTGATGAATGAAGGGGTGACAGTGGAGATGAAATGCAGCAACAGGAAACATAGCATGTTGTGGTGAGCGAGTGGTGGTGGTGGTGGTGGTGGTGGTGGTGGTGGTGGTAGAGTAACTCAGTCCCATTTTGAGGGTTGCGTGCTAGGCTCGTGATGGATTACAGCTGTGTCCTCCTTGCGGAACTTGGATGGAGCTCATATGGTCCGGCCTCTGAGTAAGGATGATGTTTCACCTTCCACACGTCACATCTTGTTACGCAACTCAGTGAAAACCTTTGCACCTGAGTGGGTCTCTAACTTCAGCCTGTCAAGTGACAGAGCAAGGTGCCGGTGATCAGTGTGGACAACGAAGAATGACGTGATGGTGAAAACTTTGGGACAAGTGACAACAATTGACAAACAGCGGGAAACTGCCTAGGTATTTTGGGACAGCCACTATGCAGGAGCAAACGGTGTTATTTTTTTGTCCTATAAATATCACAATTGGCTGCCTAAAATGCCACTTTGTGATGTTACTTACATTAGCAAAGATGTTATGGTGAGCACACAGCGAGTAGTTTCCCGAGCTACCGGTTCCATCCACCAGCCAAGAATTAAACCATATACAGTACGTATGTATACACGAGTATACAGACAAATGTACGCACGGTACTAAAGCCTGGGTGGAGCGTGTTGACGGCTGCAGTGGCAGCAACCTGTTTTCAGGTTTCCTTGCACAGTTCCTGCCGCCAACACGGCTAGGGCAGACGTGGAGATGCATGTAGAACTTCTCGTCCTGAAAGTCTTTGAAAGACCTCCAGTGTGGGACAAAAGGCACAAGCAACGCGGTGACAGAAATGTACGTAACTGATGGTCATGTACTGAAAAAATCTTGGGTCACTTTCGTTATCACTAAAAACATGATACTCACCAAACTGTGTTATCTTGAAGCTTATTTCATGTATTACGCTTTCTTTTCCTTTTAATTCTTGCATGAAGTCTGTCAGGCGAGATTACACAAAAAGCACGCAGGTGAAGCACACAGCACACAGGTGAACCACACATCACACAAGTAAAACACACAGCACACAGGTGAACCACACAGCACACAAGTGAAACACGCAGCACACAAGTGAACCACACATCACACAAGTGAAACACACAGCACACAGGTGAACCACACAGCACACACGTGAAACACACAGCACACAGGTGAACCACACATTATACAGGTGAAGTACATATGCGAAATACACATCACATAGGTGAAGCACACAGGTGAACCATTCATCACACAGGTGAAGCACACAGGTGAAGCACACATCACACAGATGAAGCACATACGTGAAGCACACATCACACAGGTGAAGCACACATCACACAGATGAAGCACATACGTGAAGCACACATCACACAGGTGAAGCACACATCACACAGATGAAGCACTAGGGCGTATCTTTGAAGCACAGACAAACTTGAGGCTCTGGGTGGGCCGTGAAGCAGTACGTGGGATTTGGTTTAGTTCCAGTTGATGAAGAGATAACCTCTGTCTGCCATGTCAGAGTCTAACCAAAAACTTAATGTCGTTCTTTTTGTCCTTAGAGTTTGTTACTCTGTACAGGGGCCTCATGCGTCCCTGTATGGAGTACGACTCCCATGTATGGGCAGATTCCACTCACAGCTTTTCTAAACAGGGTGAGTCATAACTTTTTGCCTCTTCAACTCTCTTTAGCTCTACTAAACATGGTGAGGCATAAGTTTTTGCCTCATCAATTTCTTGACTCACTCATCGCTGCAACGTTACATTTCTTGCAATCTTCCACCGCCATTGCTCCCCCTCCTCTCCCGTCCTTTCGCTGCGCAAGACTTTATATTTTCTCTTATCTCTATTATTTCCACCTCACAAATGTAAGAGTCTTCACTCTTTTATCCTTTTTATTGGTAAACTCAGGAACTCTCTGCCTGTTTCTGTTCTTCCTCCTTCTTGTGGCTTGAACAGCGACAAGAGAGAAATGTCTAGACACCTACGCAACTAAATAGGCCAACTTCAGGGAGGGGTAGCGACAGGATCCCCTCCTCCCCCCCTTCTCTCTCTCTCTCTCTCTCTCTCTCTCTCTCTCTCTCTCTCTCTCTCTCTCTCTCTCTCTCTCACACACACACACACACACACAGAGCTTACCGACGATGACCCGCCCTTCTGCCGACCTGCCCCTGCGGAGAGAAACATTGTGGTGAGAGCGAAAATCAAGGCGCTGGAATTCCTGTTCAGTCGCAGTCATGGGCCGAGTAATCTCCCGCACTCACCTCCACTATGTCTAG
>NC_087180.1:615000-620000 GCF_035594125.1 Scylla paramamosain
GGTACCTCATCAGAGGGTACCACATGTTGGATAAGGTCATGGCTAAGCAACAGGCGACAAAGAGTTGTAATAAACGGCTCTAAATCCGAGTGGGGGTCATGTAATTAGGGGGGTGCCACAGGGATCAGTATTAGGGCCATTGTTGTTTTTAATATACATATCAATGATTTGGATAGTGGAATTATTAGTGATGTTAGTAAATTTGCGGTTAACACAAAGATAAGTAGATTAATTAGGTCAGAATCGGATGCCATCGCCTTGCAGGCAGATTTAGATAGGCTGTAGGAATGGACGGACAGATGGCAAATGCAGTTGAATATCAACAAATGCAAAGTACTTAGCGTAGATAGAGGAAACCCACACAATAGGTACACATTAAACAACCAAACTCTGGTAGGTACAGGGTACGAGAAAGATTTAGGAGTTATAGTTAGCCCTGAACTCCGTCTAGGAAAACAATGCATAGAAGCCAGAAACAAGGCAAATAGGGTACTAAGATTAATATTTAGGAGTGTTAAAAGTAGGAGGCCCGAAGTAATATTAAAGTTATACCTGGCGCTGGTCAAACCTCATCTAGACTACCTAGACTACGCATTACAGTAAAGATATAGGTCTATTAGAATCACTACAGAGGAGAATGACTAAAAGGATACAGGGGATGAGGAGTTTTCCTTACGAGGCGAGATTGAAACTGTTGAATTTACATTCTTTAGAGAGACGTAGGTTAAGAGGGGACCCGATAGAAGTCTGTAAGTGGAATAAGGGTTATAACAAGGGGAATGTAAGTAAAATCCTTAGGATCAGTAACCAGGATAGAACAAGAAATAACGGGTTCAAGCTTGAAAAATCTAGGTTTAGGAAAGAGATAGGAAGAAATTGGTTTCCAAATAGAGTGGTAGATGAGTGGAACGGACTCAGTAATCATGTTGTTAGTGCTAGGGCATTAGGGAGCTTTAAGAGAAGATTAGACAAGTTTATGGATGGGGATGATAGGTGGAAATAGGTAGGTATATTTCATACAGGGACTGCCACGTGTAAGCCTGGCCACTCCTTGCAGCTTCCCTTATTTCTTATGTTCTTATGTTCTTATGAGGCCTACACGTGGCAGTACTTGTATAAAAAAAAAAAAGTCTATTTATTCTCGCCTGTCATCCTTATCCATAAATTTGTCTAATCTTCTTTTAAAGCTGCCTAATGACTCAGCACTAACAACCGGATCACTGAGTCAATTCTATTCGTCTAACATTTTTTATGAAAGTCAATTTTTTCCTGTCTTTTTAAAATTTTTTTCCTTAAACCTTAGCTTGTTATTTTTGTTTTATCCTGATTACTGAACTCTGAGGACTTCATTTGTCTCACCCTTTTTGTTTCCCTTATGTCACCCTGGTTGTATCCCTTGTCGCTCTTGTTGTATCCCTTGTCACCCTTGTTACTTCCCTTGTCACCCTTGTTGTATCCCTTGTCACCCTTGTTGTATCCCTTGTCACCCTTGTTGTATCCCTTGTGACCCTTGTTGTATCCCTTGTCACCCTTGTTGTATCCCTTGTCACCCTTGTTGTATCCCTTGTCACCCTTGTTGTATCCCTTGTCACCCTTGTTGTATCCCTTGTCACCCTTGTTGTATCCCTTGTCACCCTTGTTGTATCACTTGTCACCCTTGTTGTATCCCTTGTCACCCTTGTATCCCTTGTCACCCGTGTTACATCCCTTGTCACCCGTGTTACATCTCTTGTCACCCGTGTTACATCCCTTGTCACCCGTGTTACATCCCTTGTCACCCGTGTTACATCCCTTGTCACCCGTGTTACATCTCTTGTCACCCGTGTTACATCCCTTGTCACCCGTGTTACATCCCTTGTCACCCGTGTTACATCCCTTGTCACCCGTGTTACATCCCTTGTCACCCGTGTTACATCCCTTGTCACCCGTGTTACATCTCTTGTCACCCGTGTTACATCCCTTGTCACCCGTGTTACATCCCTTGTCACCCGTGTTACATCCCTTGTCACCCGTGCTGCATCTCTTTTTGTGGTGGCATACTTTCAGAAGGTGCCAAAGGTATTTCGAATGGTTCCTAAGGTGCCAAAGATGCCTCGACTGGCGCCAAATGATGCCAAAGATATCAAAGTTGCCTCGATTACCGCCAAAGGTGCCTTGACCGTTGCCAACGGTGCCAAGGCTGTCTGGACTGGTGCCAAAGCTGTCAAAGGTGCCTCGACTGGTGCCAAGGATACCTCGACTGGTGTCAAAGGTGTCAAGGATGCCTCGACTTATACCAAAGGTGCCAAGGGTGCCTCAACTGGTGCCAAAGGTGCCAAGAGCGCCTCGACTGGTGTCACACCCACTCACCTGCTCAACTTTGGCTGCGATGTACACTTCTGTGCCGTCAGCTTCCACCTGCATGGGTGGGAGTTGGGAGCGGACCCCGCCTTCTTTCAGGAGAGCCATTGCCTTGTCCTTCAGTGCCTCCTTCCAGTCCTGCGTGGGCTGCTCGCGTCCCTCTCTCTGTACCACCACCGTGTGAGTCCTGAGCCATGGCATGGTGGGGAAAAGAGGACTTTTTTTTTTTTTAACTCCTGCTCTTAAATCAATACAGTTGGTGGTGAGCGCCGGACACACACACACACACACACACACACACACACACACACACACACATACACGCGCGCCCCTAAAGGCGCCGCGCACGGACCGGTATAGGCTCAGCGCGATTCCCACCATGGTGAGAGCCATCAATCAATAGTCCCTTCTAGATTAGACTTACCTTTAGGATTAATGTTAAGTATTTCCCCACCCCCTCTGTACATTTTCAGTTTGTTAACTGCCTAAATAATAAACCGTTTATTATTATTATTATTTTACACACACTTACCCGGGTGGGTTGGAGAGGAGGGGCATCAGGATGGTGATGGTGGTGTCGTTGGACGCCACCAGGTTCACAGTCTCCTGCAGTCTGGGAGGGGCGGGCTGTTCCAGCGTTTCGACTGGGCTGCAATAACGCTTGTTGCACGCCGCCACCTTGACTAGGTACTGTTGGCTGTGGCTCAGACCTTCGAGCTGCGGGAGTAAGAAAGACGCCTTCATTGTGCTGTCCGTATGCTGCTTCGCGTGACTTTCCTTGCGCAGCATTGAGGTGAGCGAGGCAGGTCAGCGGTTTGAAAGTAACTTTTAGCTTTCAAAGTGTTTATTAATACGGCTCCTGAACAGTTTGTCCGTCAGCCAGCCACACGATTACGCTCCTCCTTCGCCTCCTGTCTACCAGTCACGCACCTCGGCCTGTGATTCCTCCACGGTGATATTTTGCTGGAGGACGCCGCTGGCGTTGTACAGCAAGACTCTGTAGTAGATGATGAGGTTGTTCTGTCTGCTGGGTTCTCGCCACGTCAAGGTCAACGATGACTCAGTTCCTTCAGCTTTCAAATTCTTGATTCTACGAGGGACTGAGGACAGAGTCTGCTGATTAGTATGTGTGTGTGTGTGTGTGTGTGTGTGTGTGTGTGTGTGTGTGCATTATTAATAAACAGTGCACTCCAAACACTCTGCTGATGTGTGAAGTGCTGGAGCTAATACGTAATTATGGTGAGATGAGGCACATCAGTAACTAGTAAGATTTGACAACATGAAGCACAGACCAGATCGCGCAACCAACAACAGGCCACCCGGTGTTGCCACCGCTTGCCTGATTGCCACCCATCCGGCCTGAATCTTGGATTGTTCAGAAGAATAAAAGAGAGAAGTTGAAGGCTACGAAGATGTGATTCCTGAGATGGATGCAAAGAATTCCGCGGAGAGAGAATAATTAACGGGGAAGAGTTAAAACGTGCAAGGCTGAAGAGAGGCTGACGAGTCTGGGGAGGAGGTGGCTGTACTTTTGAAGGTCACGCACTGAGAGCTGGAGGAGTGGAAGGTGATTGCATGTTGGGGAATGTTGACGGAAGAAGAGCCAGAGGAAGGCGAAGAAAAAAAATTCATGAGATCTGGAAGAAGAAGAAGAAGAAAAAAAAAAAAAAGCGAGGGGGAGGAGGAGAGCTTACCGGGCAGGTCTGTGGTGGCGGTGATGGTGGTCACGGCGCCATCTTGCAATACGTTTTGGTTTTTAGCTTGTATCTGAAAGTTATTGAGGATTAGGGTAGTACCACGTCATAATCGCACACACACACACACACACACACACACACACACACACACACACACACACACACACACATACCGTGATCCAGTACTCAGTGTTGAAGTTGAGATTTCTTATAATGTACTGCCTTCTACTTGCTGACAGTATAACGCAATCTGTGTTTCGTTTGTCTATTTCACTCCAGGACACCTTGAAGGACTCCAGGATTCCCTTACGTGGTTTATCGTCTGGTTTCTCCCACTTCAGCGTCAGGAAATTAATGCCAGACTCCACGCTCAGGTCCCTCACTTGGCCGGGCTCTGCAAGGTGCGGGGACCGTTGAACAGGCAAAGTGTGGTGTCGCCAAACTTTTTTTTTTTTTTATGTAGGAAGGATACTGGCCAAGGGCAACAAAAATCTAATAAAAAAAAATGCCCAATGAAATGCCAGTCCCATAAAAGGGTCAAAGCAGTGGTCAAAAATTGGTGGATAAGTGTCTTGAAACCTCCCTCTTGAAGGAATTCAAGTCGCAGGAAGGTGGAAATACAGAAGCAGGCAGGGAGTTCCAGAGTTTACCAGAGAAAGGGATGAATGATTGAGAATACTGGTTAACTCTTGCGTTAGAGAGGTGGACAGAATAGGGGTGAGAGAAAGAAGAAAGTCTTGTGCAGGGAGGCCGCGGAAGGAGGAGAGGCATGCAGTTAGCAAGATCAGAAGAGCAGCTAGCATGAAAATAGCGGTAGAAGACAGCAAGAGATGCAACATTGCGGCGGTGAGAGAGAGGCTGAAGACAGTCAGTTAGAGGAGAGGAGTTGATGAGACGAAAAGCTTTTGATTCCACCCTGTCTAGAAGAGCAGTATGAGTGGAACCCCCCAGACATGTGAAGCA
>NC_087180.1:625000-687500 GCF_035594125.1 Scylla paramamosain
TGGTCACAAGTTTGAAGGCTAATAGTGTATTCAGTGTTTGCTTGCAGGCCTTCAACTTTCTTCTTGTGGTTGTTCAGGCGGTAGCGGTGTTTTCCTGAGGCGTCTGGGGTGATCAGCAAGTAGTAGTAATAATGATCACAACCATCCTCGTAGTTCACCTCCTTTGATGGTGACAAATAAGGGGAAATTACCGTACTGGTGGTGATGGTGATGATGAGTCTATGAAATTGGTGACAGAATAATGATGATGATGATATATCAAAGGAAAGATGGTGATCATGAAGCACGACTGGATAGCAGTGGTGACGGTGAGAAGGTGATGGTGATGATTGTGAGACTGATAATGATAATGGTGAGACTATGATGGTGGTGATTGTGATGAATATGACTATGATGGTAGTGATGATTGTGATGGTATCTTTTATGATGGCAATAGTGATAATGACTATTACGGTCCTGGCAACGGTGATGGTGTCTATAATGGTGACACACACCACCTACTGGCACACAGGGAAACTGACACACACCACAAACTGACACACACCACAAACTGACACACTACAGACTGACACACACCACAAACTGACACACTACAGACTGACACACACCACAAACTGATACACACCACAAACTGACACACACCACAAACTGACACACACCACAAACTGACACACTACAGACTGACACACACCACAAACTGACACACTACAGACTGACACACACCACAAACTGACACACTACAGACTGACACACACCACAAACTGATACACACCACAAACTGTCACACAACACAAACTGACACACCACAAACTGACACACACCACCTACTGACACACACCACAAACTGACACACTACAGACTGACACACACCACAAACTGACACACTACAGACTGACACACACCACAAACTGACACACTACAGACTGACACACACCACAAACTGATACACACCACAAACTGACACACACCACAAACTGACACACACCACAAACTGACACACTACAGACTGACACACACCACAAACTGACACACTACAGACTGACACACACCACAAACTGACACACTACAGACTGACACACACCACAAACTGATACACACCACAAACTGTCACACAACACAAACTGACACACACCACAAACTGACACACACCACCTACTGACACACACCACAAACTGACACACTACAGACTGACACACACCACAAACTGATACACACCACAAACTGTCACACAACACAAACTGACACACCACAAACTGACACACACCACCTACTGACACACACCACAAACTGACACACTACAGACTGACACACACCACAAACTGACACACACCACAAACTGTCACACACCACAAACTGACACACTACAGACTGACACACCACAAACTGACACACACCACAAACTGTCACACAACACAAACTGACACACTACAGACTGACACACCACAAACTGACACACACCACAAACTGACGCACTACAGACTGACACACACCACAAACTGACACACACCACAAACTGACACACATCACAAACTGACACACTACAGACTGACACACACCACAAACTGACACACACCATAAACTGACACACACTACAGACTGACACACACCACAAACGGACACACACCACAAACTGACACACACCACAAACTGACACACACCACAAACTGACACACACTACAGACTGACACACACCACAAACTGACACACACTACAGACTGACACACACCACAAACCCACAAACGGACACACACCACAAACTGACACACACCACAAACTGACACACACTACAGACTGACACACACCACAAACGGACACACACCACAAACTGACACACACCACAAACTGACACACACTACAGACTGACACACACCACAAACGGACACACACCACAAACTGACACACACCACAAACTGACACACTACAGACTGACACACAACACTTGCTGACTCACCTGCCACTGCACATCAAGGCTAGTGTTACTTGGTACCACGGAGGTGAAGGTTTCAGGTTGGGGAGGAGCTGTTTGTAAAGGAGCCGTGCATTAGTTCTCTGTGTTGTCTGGTATTTACTACTACTACTACTACTACTACTACTACTACTACTACTACTACTACTACTACTACTACTACTGCTACTGCTGCTGCTGCTGCTACTACTACTGCTGCTGGTGCTACTGCTACTGCTGCTGCTGCTGCTGCTGCTGCTGCTGCTGCTGCTGCTGTTGTTGATGATGATGATGCTAACAGGAACATAGGTAAAGGCTATAAACAGCAGGACGCAGCACTCGCGGCAGCCTCTGTGGCAGCGGTGTTCAGTGCGCGACTCGCGAGCTCGACCACTTAATCTGCGGCTTTCGAAAAGTTACGATAATGATAATGATAAGAGTAAAGACAACAGTAGTAGTAATAATAATGATGGTAAGTTACGTAGCTACGTACTGGTTTTCTCAACTCTCTCAGTTGTAGTGTGTTCCTGAAGTGGCTCGCTCTAAGAAATCAGTGAATGCTACATGGGTAGTAATGTCCTAGAGGAAATATATAATCTGCCGATGGCGGTGCCAAGAAACGGCTGGTGGTGTAGTGTTGTCCTTCCTCCCTTGCTGAAAGAAACTCCAACTTTGTGGAGATTGTTATCATTCTGTTGATGCTGCAAGGCGAGATCTTCCTCGAGAGTATTCACGCGAAATGGTCTCTGCTGTGGCAGGAGCACAGAAATTAATCTTTATGACGGACAGAATGCTTCGGGCGTACTGCCTGCTCTCGCGGTGGCCACTGTTTCTCTGAACAAAAACTATTTTTTTTATTTTATTTTCACATGGAGATAGTTAATGTAAGATTTGGATTTCAGGAAGCAAAAGAGGAGTTGCTAACAAATAATTTCTGTGGGTAAAAGATCACTCCTGCTTAACGGTTCCCCAGACATTGTCACTCAACAATTCATAATGTATTACGCTTTTTTTTTATCGGATGTAAACATTAGCCTTTCACATTTGCTACCGGTTAAAAGGTAGATATAACCATTTGTAAATCACATGACATACAAAACAAGGAAACTCTCTCTCTCTCTCTCTCTCTCTCTCTCTCTCTCTCTCTCTCTCTCTCTCTCTCTCTCTCTCTCTCTCTCTCTCTCTCTCTCTCTCTCTCTCTCTCTCTCTCTCTCTCTCTCTCTCTCTCTCTCTCAACACACATCCACCTACAGTCACCTGGACAAGGAAGGGTGGTGAAGGTGGCGGTGTGCACTCTGCCTCGCCTGTCACTACCAGCGTCACACTGGCGGCCGTTCACCATCACCGCCGCTAACACCTTCACGTGGTAGGTCGTGTCTGGCGTCAGGTTAAATAGCTCGGTGGAGGTAGCATTCACAGGTATTGTTGTGCCAGTGTTTGTATCGCTGGTCTGTGAGAAGTCATTCAGTTTAACCTGTTATTTAGACACTGGGCTGAGTAAGGTTATGTTATGTTAGGTTGCAAGTTACGCCAGCTTGTGTTTGCTGCTGTTGTTGTTATTGTTACCTGACATATTTCCATATTTCCCAGTACTGCTTGCTCCCACGTGTTACTCTATAGCTCTTGCTCGTAGGGAATAGTGTGCACTTTGGGGGTGGAGAGGGAAGCGGGACAGGCCGGTGCTGGTGGCGAGCCCAAAAATACCTCGGGAATAAGCACAGATGAACACTTGTGACAAGGCTCACACTCACCAAGTTCAAATAGTAGAGGATCGTACCGCCGGGGGGCAACTCGCCGTCGTCATAATCTGGCTTCCAGGCCGTGAAGGATACAATAGCGCCGTGGGGCGTCTCAGAGGACACGCTGGGCGGCTGACGGAGGCGCGGTAGCCCGAGATCTCCTGTAGCAGAGAGACACGTGTATTTATTTGTTTATTGATTTATCTGTTTTGTTTTTCTTTTCTTTTTTTCAAGTATGAAGGACGGCGGCCAAGTGCACATAGAAGGCGGGGGAGGAGCATTAAAGGAAGTGGGCACAACAAAGAGTTCCAGCAGGTTAGTCAGTTTAGTTCTTGAGGTACCTTCATATTCTTTTCTAAGGTGAAAATAACTAAATGAATAGATATATAAGAGAAGAAAACAGGCAGACAATTCCACACTTTACCAGCGGAAGAGTTGGAAGAGCGAGCACTACTTGTGAACTGTTGCATCAGTAAAGGGCTAAGAATGAAAGTGAAACTAAAGCGAAAGTCTTGCATCTGTGGAAGGGCGACGAGTGAGGTGAGGAACAGGTGTGTGAGGAGAGGGCAGGTGTGTAAAGTGAGGAACGTGTGTGAGATGAGGGACAGGTGTGAGGTGAGGGCAGGTGTGTGAAGGACAGGTGTGTGAGGGACAGGTGTGTGAGGAGAGGGCAGGAAAGGTAGGTAGGACATGCAAGGCACAGTTTCAGGAATGTTAGTGACGCGCTCAGACGAGGAAACACAAAGTTACTCGTGTCTGTGCTGTGACTCACTCACCTTGCCCACACAGCCTGGTTTCTGTTCCTTTACAGTGTCCCCAAAGGGAGCAACTCTCACAGTTAGAAGAGGAGCACTTTCTCTCACACTCTGAACAGGTCTGCTTGCAGTCCACGCCCCATCTGCCATCCGGGCACTCTGCGTCACACAAAACATACCGTCACTGACTCCACGAAGGGAAGGGACAGACTGATCTCGTCACAAATGTTTGACTCAACAAAGAAGAAAGGAACGAACTAATCTCACGAAGTTATTTGAAATTAGAATAAAATAATAGTAAATAAGGAGAAGGCGGAAACGAGGCAATGCATTGTTCTTTCTCCTGTTTCAATGAATCTTTGAAAGCTATAAATGAAAAACAATGTGAAATAATAACAAAAAAAAAAATGTGTAATGTTCCATGATTTTCCTTTCACATCAGATCAGTATAATGAAAGAAAAGAAAGTTAATAATAATAATGACGACAAATGTTAGAGTTTTGCCACTGGTTGTGGTCGTCAGACTCTTTCAGTTACTGGAGGGAAGTGAGTGAACTTCTCTCCCCTTGCCTGAGTTGGTGTTAAGCAAAGTCTGGCGGGATGATACGTACCATGCTCACACTTCTTGCCGTGATAACCCGGGGCGCAGGTGCATCCCATTAGGCCGCCCGTACACACCACCTGTCCTTTAGGTTCAGCGGTTTGCAGAGGCACGGCGCAATTACTCCCGATGAAGCTATCGTTGCACCCTGTTAGTGAGAGAGAGAGAGAGAGAGAGAGAGAGAGAGAGAGAGAGAGAGAGAGAGAGAGAGAGAGAGAGAGAGAGAGAGAGAGAGAATAACATTTGTATCGTCTCATCATGGCCAAGGTCACCCCTGCTCATCATGAGAGAGCCTCCCCTCCCGCCACCCATCCCCAGTACCTCCCACCCCCGCCCCCTTCCCTGTCACTCATCTCCAGCACCTCTCACTCCCTCCCCCCTCCCGTCACTCATCCCCAGCACCTCCCACTCCCTCCCCCTCCCGACACTCATCTCCAGCACCTCCCACTCCCTCCCCCCTCCCCGTCACTCAATTCCAGTACCTCCTACAGCCGCTCCCCTTGACTCGTGACTCACGTGTCTGGCAGCGATGCCCCATCACCCCAGCGGGACACAGACACTCCCCACTCGTTGCGTCACACTCGCCGCCGTGCAGACAGTCCGGGCACCACTCCTCGCACTCCCTGCCGTAGCGCTGCGCCGGACACTCTGTCAGAGAACACGAGACTTCACTCAAGCCGAGAAGAAAGCACATAGCATAATAACAATGGCATGAAATCCATTTTTTTTTTTTCTTCATGTAGGAAGGACACTGGCCAAGGGCAACAAAAAAATACAATAAAAGAAATGCCCACTGAAATGCCAGTCCCATAAAAGGGTCAAAGCAGTGGTCAAAAATTGATGAATAAGTGTCTTGAAACCTCCCTCTTGAAGGAATTCAAGTCATAGGAAGGTGGAAATACAGAAGCAGGCAGGGAGTTCCAGAGTTTTACCAGAGAAAGGGATGAATGATTGAGAGTACTGGTTAACTCTTGCGTTAGAGAGGTGGACAGAATAGTGGTGAGAGAAAGAAGAAAGTCTTGTGCAGCGAGGCCGCGGGAGGAGGGGAGGCATGCAGTTAGCAAGATCAGAAGAGCAGTTAGCATGAAAATAGCGGTAGAAGACAGCTAGAGATGCAACATTGCGGCGGTGAGAGAGAGGCTGAAGACAGTCAGTTAGAGGAGAGGAGTTGATGAGACGAAAAGCTTTTGATTCCACTCTGTCTAGAAGAGCAGTATGAGTCGAAACTCCCCAGACATGTGAAGCATACTCCATACATGGACGGATAAGGAAGGCCCTTGTACAGAGTTAGCAGCTAGGGGGGGGGGGAGTGAGAAAAACTGGCGGAGACGTCTCAGAATGCCTAACTTCATAGAAGCTGTTTTAGCTAGAGATGAGATGTGAAGTTTCCAGTTCAGATTATAAGTAAAGGACAGACCGAGGATGTTCAGTGTAGAAGAGGGGGACAGTTGAGTGTCATTGAAGAAGAGGGGATAGTTGTCTGGAAGGTTGTGTCGAGTTGATAGATGGAGGAATTGAGTTTTTGAGGCCCTGAACAATACCAAGTTTGCTCTACCCCAATCAGAAGTTTTAGAAAGATCAGAAATCAAGCGTTCTGTGGCTTCCCTGCGTGAAATGTTTACCTCCTGAAGGGTTGGACGTGTATGAAAAGACGTGGAAAAGTGCAGGGTGGTATCATCAGCGTAGGAGTGGATAGGACAAGAAGTTTGGTTTAGAAGATCATTAATGAATAATAAGAAGAGAGTGGGTGACAGGACAGAAGCCTGAGGAACACCACTGTTAATAGATTTAGGAGAAGAACAGTGACCGTCTACCACAGCAGCAATAGAACGGTCAGAAAGGAAACTTGAGATGAAGTTACAGAGAGAAGGATAGAAGCCGTAGGAGGGTAGTTTGGAAATGAAAGCTTTGTGCCAGACTCTATCAAAAGCTTTTGATATGTCCAAGGCAACAGCAAAAGTTTCACCAAAATCTCTAAAAGAGGATAACCAAGACTCAGTAAGGAAAGCCAGAAGATCACCAGTAGAGCGGTCTTGACGGAACTCATACTGGCGATCAGATAGAAGGATGTGAAGTGATAGATGTTTAAGAATCTTCCTGTTGAGGATAGATTCAAAAACTTTAGATAGGCAGTAAATTAAAGCAATAGGACGGTAGTTTGAGGGATTAGAACGGTCACCCTTTTTAGAAACAGGCTGAATGTAGGCAAACTTCCAGCAAGAAGGAAAGGTAGATGTTGACAGACAGAGCTGAAAGAGTTTGACTAGGCAAGGTGCAAGCACGAAGGCACAGTTTCGGAGAACAATAGGAGGGACCCCATCAGGTTCATAAGCCTTCCGAGGGTTTAGGCCAGCGAGGACATGGAAAACATCATTGCGAATAATTTTAATAGGTGGCATGAAGTAGTCAGAGGGTGGAGGAGAGGGAGGAACAAGCCCTGAATTGTCCAAGGTAGAGTTTTTAGCAAAGGTTTGAGCGAAGAGTTCAGCTTTAGAAATAGATGTGCCATCTGGTTGAAACAGAGGAGGGAAAGAAGAAGAAGCAAAGTTATTGGAGATATTTTTGGCTAGATGCCAGAAGTCACGAGGGGAGTTAGATCTTGAAAGGTTTTGACACTTTCTGTTAATGAAGGAGTTTTTGGCTAGTTGGAGAACAGACATGGCATGGTTCCGGGCAGAAATATAAAGTGCATGAGATTCTGGTGATGGATGCCTTAAGTACCTTTTGTGGGCCACCTCTCTTTCATGTATAGCACGAGAACAAGCTGTGTTAAACCAAGGTTTAGAAGGTTTAGGACGAGAAAATGAGTGAGAAATGTACGCCTCCATGCCAGACACTATCACTTCTGTTATACGCTCAGCACACAAAGACGGGACTCTGACACGGAAGCAGGAGTCATTCCAAGGAAAATCAGCAAAATACCTCCTCAGGTCCCCCCAACTAACAGAGGCAAAACGCCAGAGGCACCTTCGCTTAGGGGGATCCTAAGGAGGAATTGGAGCGATAGGACAAAATACAGATATGAGATTGTGATCGGAGGAGCCCAACGGAGAAGAAAGGGTGACAGCATAAGCAGAAGGATTAGAGGTCAGGAAAAGGTCAAGAATGTTGGGCGTATCTCCAAGACAGTCAGGAATACGAGTAGGGTGTTGCACCAATTGCTCTAGGTCGTGGAGGATAGCAAAGTTGTAGGCTAGTTCACCAAGATGGTCAGTGAAGGGAGAGGAAACCCAAAGCTGGTGGTGAACATTGAAGTCTCCAAGAATAGAGATCTCTGCATAAGGGAAGAGGGTCAGAATGTGCTCCACTTTGGAAGTTAAGTAGTCAAAGAATTTCTGATAGTCAGAGGAGTTAGGAGAGAGGTATACAGCACAGATAAATTTAGTATGAGAATGACTCTGTAGTCGTAGCCAGATGGTGGAAAACTCGGAAGATTCAAGAGCGTGGGCACGAGAGCAGGTTAAGTCATTGCGCACATAAACGCAGCATCCAGCTTTGGATCGAAAATGAGGATAGAGAAAGTAGGAGGGAACAGAAAAGGGGCTACTGTCAGTTGCCTCAGACACCTGAGTTTCAGTGAGGAAAAGAAGATGAGATTTAGAAGAGGAGAGGTGGTGTTCTACAGATTGAAAATTAGATCTTAGACCGCGAATGTTACAGAAGTTAATGAAGAAAAAGTTGAGGGGGGGTGTCAAGACACTTAAGGTCGTCGACAGAAGGGCAGTCCGACCTGGGGACATTTATGGTCCCCTCCCCAGATGGAGACTCCGAGGCTGGTGTAGGAGTCGCCATGATGATTTTAAATTTTTTGAGTGAAGGGTGTGTGTGTTATTAGGTGCTTGTAGTTTTGTGTGGAGGAAGAGAATTGTCTTTAGAGGGCAGGCTGTGACTGCCCCCTTGTGTTGTGAGACACAAAGGAAAACGTTCAGTGAGGTCACAGCTGGGTTTAATGATAAGTTCACAGCACCCCCAAACAGTGCTGCACACCTCACAGGGAGTAATTATCGTTTCAGCAGGTGTCTACTGCCTCCTCCTTGCCTGACTCTGCCCCGTCAATGTGTTACACTGACTGCCCTAACAATGTGTTACACTGACTGCCCTATCAATGTGTTACACTGACTGCCCTATCAATGTGTTACACTGACTGCCCTATCAATGTGTTACACTGACTGCCCTATCAATGTGTTAAATCTGGAACTCCCTGCCTGCTTCTGCATTTCCTTCTTCCTGTGACTTGAACTCTTTCAAGAGGGAGGTTTCAATACACTTATCCTTTGATTTTGACGATTGCTTTTGACTCTGTGAACCGGCACCTCAGTGGGCCTTTTTTTTTTTTTTCATTATAATTTTGTTGCCCTTGGCCGTTGCCCCTCCCACACACACACACACACACACACACACACACACACACACACACACACACATATACATATATATATATATATATATATATATATATATATATATATATATATATATATATATATATATATATATATATATATATATATATATATATATATATATATATATATATATATATATATATATATATATATATATATATATATATATATATATATATATATATATATATATATATATATATATATATAAACACGGTCAGTCTTGAATCCTGCTGCCAGGAAGTCTGGGTCAGCGAGGAAAAGCTGCTGTTCTTCAGCAGGTGGAGGAAGGACACCATTACAAAGACATCCTCCTGTTGTCACAGGGACTGCCTCGTGTACATAGTGACTGACACATGTAGGTTTCCAAATTGCTTCCCTTATTTTCTCAAGTTCTTACGTTGTTGCGTTCTCTCCGAGTGATCGCGTCTGCCCGAGACTTCGTTTTGTTCGCGCCTCAAACATTACCTTGCTAAGTGTCGCCTTTTTGTTGACACTTTCCGCCGCCTGTACCTGTTGTCTGTCACACGTAATACAATACACTCGTACTCGTGAACTCTTTCAGCTTTCATTAGGACTATTCTCAAGGTCACAGATGTCTGTCGAGTTCTCGTGATTTTTCTTTCTTTTCCATGAATGGTAGTGGAATCGTGAAAACAAATATTGCAAATCCCAATACTTTCTACTAGAAGCTGAAACAGATACTCGAAATAAGATGCCAAAATGTCTGAGAATACGGACCTATAATAATTAGTGATGCACTGTAGAAGAGCTCACCTCTCACCACAACGACGAAAACACCGTACTGCTCTGCTGTGAGTTCACCGTTCCAGGATTGCGGAACGACCGAGTACAGGCCGGATCCCTTGAGTTTGTTTGAAGGAATGGTAAGTTTCCTGTCCCAGGTAAGTGTTGCTGTTTCCCATGCTGGGTTTTGCGAGGACTCCTTCCGCCACTTCACGCTGGTGATGTGATAATAGCTTGACAGCTGAAGCTGGAGATCTTCACCTTTGTTGAGGGTAACTTTGCGACGGTCAGGAGTGAGGAGTGCTGGAAGGAGAAAGCAAGTTTTGTGTGAGAGAGAGAGAGAGAGAGAGAGAGAGAGAGAGAGAGAGAGAGAGAGAGAGAGAGAGAGAGAGAGAGAGAGAGAGAGGGGGAGAGGAAAATAACCAATGACCAGGTGATAGAGCCATACCTTGAGCATGAATGAGCGGACTGATGACAGGCTGGTTGCCTCTGGTAGAGCAAGTCACGCCTAAGATGTTGTAGAGATTGCTCAGTATCGCCGTCTTGTAAGAGTCTGCGGAGCATCTGAATGTGAGGCACGCTGAAGCCTACCCCTCCCCCCCATGTGGGTTTGGGTGATACATGCACACCGGTAAAAATTATACTAGAATAGAAATTAGTAACTAAAAAGACATTACGAGGATGCAGGTGATACATTCATTACTGAGGAGACTTGTGGTGTACCAATGAATGGATGGGAAAGCTGCCTGTGTGGGGACTGGCGAGGGGCCGCGCCTCTCCACGCACGTTCTGCTGGTGGGGAAGACACACTCGACGCACATCAGCCTCCACTGGATAAACTGAGTAATAATTGTTATTTGTCCCAACCATTTACTCGCCGTGACCAGCATATGATCGTTTTGTGGTGAAATGTGATAAGGCAGTGTGAGATCATGACTGATACAACAAATGCTGGCTAAGGTACTCTCCTTAAGGGTTTGCATTCGCGCAGGTGAAGTATGACACGTACGAGAAAGCGATACACGGGGGAAAGTGGCCTAAGCATGGACTTTGAGCAGCTGGGCGAGGGGCCTTGCTCTCGCCTCACTGAGTGACCTGTGACCGGGACTGCTGTTAGACATAAGAACATAAAAACATAAGAAATAAGGGAAGCTGCAAGAAGAGACCACGCTTAGACGTGGCAGTCCCTGTATGAAATATACCTACCTATTTCCATCTATTGTCCCCATCCATAAACCTATTATCTCCATCCATAAAGTGTTGACCACATAAAGATTCTCGCTACTTCATAATTATTAATAATAGAAACTTTATCGTTTTATCATGCTTTTTGTGATAGTAATGAAAAATGTCCCCTTCCCTTCCCCCTGAAACATGTCCCCTTCCCTTCCCCCTGAAACAAATGACGTGCAATGAGTGCGAGAGTACCAACAAACGGAAGCTTTGAAATTTCATATCATGACTGGCGTGTTATTGACTTTCTCATCTTTAGATGTAACAACCAATGAACAAAAAATAATCGTTGTCTCCCTCAATCACACACACAAAAAAAAAAAAAAAATAAATAAATAAATAAATAATAAATAAATAAATAAATAAAAATAAATGAATGAATAAGTAAAAAATAAATAAATAAATAAATAAATAAATAAAATAAAATAAATAAAAAAATCGTTGGTCCTATATAATGACTTATTTAGGTGACAGTCTCCGGATGACCAGCCATTCATTTCAAAATCCCGTGTACTTTAAATGCAGTGAGCTGAAGGCTGCTGAAGGCTGCTGTGAGTGACGCGTCGCTGAACTGCTCATCAGTTTTTCACTTGACGTCAGGAAGCCCTGGCTAATGCTCTCTGTTCTTCAGTAGTCAAGTGGGCCAAGAGCTTAGAGCAGGATTCTCAACCTTTCTCCATCATTAACCCCCTCGGCTTGATGTATTTTTCCATTTACCTCCTTACTTCCATACAAAAGATCATAGCCATCATAAGGGGACAGAAAAAAAGTCAGAACACACACACACACATATTCTTAGCATTCTCTCTCTCTCTCTCTCTCTCTCTCTCTCTCTCTCTCTCTCTCTCTCTCTCTCTCTCTCTCTCTCTCTCTCATTTTACAAAATGAAATTTAATTGAAATATTATTCAATTATGAGGTACATTCCCCATGGGTACATTTACCGCTGGTTGAGAATCACTGGCTTAGAGTTTGAGCTTTGGAAGAGAAGACACCCGCAAAGTCACAAACAGTTCATCACCGATAGTATGTGTTTCTGATGGCATTCACTTCAGTTATAACTACCAGTAATATATATGTGTTATAAATCACTGCAAGGGACGAACAGGCAGTCGAGGAAAGTAATTGAGGAAAGTGAGTGGGACAGGCCGTGACGTCATCAAGGTGGGCGGGGCTTATTTAAGAACATAAGAACATAAGAAATAAGGGAAGCTGCAAGGAGCGACCAGGCCTACACGTGGCAGTCCCTGTATGAAATATACCTATTTCCACCTATCATCCCCATCCATAAACCCGTCTAATATTCTCTTAAAGCTCCCTAATGTCCTAGCACTAACAACATGATTATTGAGTCCTTTCCACTCATCTACCACTCTATTTGAGAACCAATTTCTTCCTGTCTCTTTCCTAAACCTAAATTTTTCAAGCTTGAACCCGTTATTTCTTGTTCTATCCTAAGAATTTTGCTTACATCCCCCTTGTTATAACCCTTATTCCACTTAAAGACTTCTATCGGGTCCCCTCTTAACCAACGCCTCTCTAAAGAATGTAAATTTAACAGCTTCAATCTCGCCTCGTAAGACTCCTTCCACTGAACTCTTACCTTTAGTGTCATAGGAGGGATTGACATAGGTTCCCATAGGCAGCCCTGTGATGCTGAGGCTCTGATGGCTGCTCGTCATGCAGAAAGCAGAGAGCGGCTTATAATTCCCATACCAATCCCACTTGTACTTGATGACGAGGCTCACGTTCCTCGCGGCCTCATCCCCAAGCACGTCCCCGCCACCACTGACCCGCCGAAGGGAGGAAAGAATTAATAAGTAAATAAATAATCAATAACTGTATCATAAATCATCCCCATCATCGTCATCATCGGCATCATCATTATCACCATCATCATCATCATTGTCACACTATAGAATTATCACAATTATCATCATTCTCATTATTATCTCAAAGATCACCATCATTACTATCATCACATTCACCATCATCATCATCATCATCATCATCATCATCATCATCATCATTTTCATCGTCTTCCTAAGCATCATCAGCAGCAGCAACCTCATTATCATCATCATCGCAATCATTATTATCATCATTGCAGTCATCATCATCATCAGCAGCAGCAGCAGTAGCAGCAGAAGCAGTATCTTTCTCATCAGTTCACCACAAACGATACAATCATCACTATCACTATAATTAAAACCACCATCATTATTGTTACTATCAGCACCACCACCACCACAAACACCAGTATCTTAAACATCACCATCATCACATTCGTCATCACCACCACCACCACCAACTGAAACATCACCATTGGCACACTCATCACCATTATCACACTCACCACCACCACCACCATCACACATCACCATCATCATCACCATCTTTGTCATCCTAAACATATCTCCCACAGGTGTCATATTACTTGTCAAATTTTCCTTTCCTTTGTCAGAGAAGCAGGGATCCTTCTCGGCTCCTGTCCTTTCCTGTCCTTTCGTCTCATTCCTTTCCACTCTCACTTCCCTCAAGTTATATAGGAAGGAGTACTCACACATACAACCTTATCAGGCGACCACTTGCACCATCCCTGCACCATCCGTTTCCCATCGCCAACATTACCCTCCATTATCAGCCTCACCATTCTGACGTTCCATCCCAGTCGTTATAATCCTCTCCTTGGTTACCACTTTCACCACAGCTGCTCGCTCCGTACAGCGCCGGAAACTTCACATCCTGTTGTTGCCAATACCTTTCCTACGTCTGCTCCTCCCCACTCTGCCCCTCACACTCAGTAGCTACCTAATGTCCACACTTCTCTTTATCATCACCACTGCCAACTATCTTCTCTTTGTCAGATGGAAACAGTATCAACTCTACCCATTCATGAAACTGTCTGTCTGTGTCTTTGTCTCTTGGGTTCCACTAACATAAAGCGTCAAGCAAATGACGGACAGGCGATTTTGGCACCATGTATAGGACAATATTCTGTTGATTTAGCTGTGTGTGCGTGTGTGTGTGTGTGTGTGTGTGTGTGTGTGTCAGAATATTACTCGTTGAAAATACTGTACCGACCTTGCAGCAGCTACCGCAGAGGTAAACACGAACACTGAGAGAGAGAGAGAGAGAGAGAGAGAGAGAGAGAGAGAGAGAGAGAGAGAGAGAGAGAGAGAGAGAATAATTGATTAGTAATATCACTGGTACAGTGCCGGTCATGAGGAACAGTATTTCAGTACGATTATCAACAATGAGACACGAGATAGATCAACAGCTCAGTGACCAGTGGCCATGCCTACCGCCGGGACGCCCCAAGCACTCCGGCGAGCTGCATGGGGGTGACTGGAGTGCGTGCTGATCACGAGAACTTACATAAAGCGAGGGGAGGCACCTCCCGGCCAACCATCGCTCCCCGCCTCGACAACCAATCCTGAAAGATTAGACATGTTTTGCATGTTTTGCTGACGAAGAAAAAAAGGAAAGCAGGCACACACGTGGCTGAAAGTAGAGGAAAATATAATGGGCAGAGTCTTGAACCGTATATAGTTTGTGGTGTCCTGCACACACACACACACACACACACACACACACACACACACACACAGCTATTGAGGATAAGTTCCCATCAGACAAAGCAATGAAGTATTTGATATTAACCTGTTTGTTGTTATCACTTTGTGGTTACCTGTCATAGAGACAAGGAGTAGTTAATTATTTCCTCCTTGCTACAGTGGCACACGTTAGTTAAATGTCAAGAAACAATTGAGCTAAGTGGTATTTGTTACAGGACAAATCAAGTTTACAAGTCAGATATTCATTATGTATAACGTTCCTCCCTTCATCTAAGCAGTGTTTTTTTTTTTTTTTTCAAGTACATGTGTTATGAAAGAGCCGTTTTTCCTGCAACATCTCCAAACTCAAAAATTACAAATTCTTTGTGTTGCATTAATACTGCCCTCGAGGAGTCCACTCTTATGACAGCCATGTCGGAAATATATTAAGAATGGGTCAACCAGCAGGGATCTGGGGTCAAACAGATCCGTACTCCTGCTGCACCCAAGCTTTTATGAGCCTGCTCCGAATGCGGCTCAAGTCAGTGTGAATGAAGCGTGTGTGAAGGAATCAGTGTATATATATTGCATTATATATTTCTGAAATGAATTAATGAAAAATAAATAGAAAATAATATAATGGTAAAAGTACAACAAAATAAAAAATAATAAATAATAAATAAAAATAGCTTGGTGACGCCTTCTGCGAAGGTGAAACGTTGCAATAAATGAAGAACGAAGTCTGGTGTATCCTTGTTTACCTCATCTATATCTCGGAACCTGTTCTCTGTTCTAATATATATATATATATATATATATATATATATATATATATATATATATATATATATATATATATATATATATATATATATATATATATATATATATATATATATATATATATGCCCCCGTGCCTACCCCCTGCAGTTTAACTTAGCCTGACGTAACTCACTTAAACTATCCTTGCTTACATGATAAAACCCCTACAGGGGTTCACCTTGAAGTGATTGCTGCAATATGATGCTGTCCTTACCTAAAGGCGGCTGGCAGACAGAAGCTGGTGAGGCGGCGCAGCGAGAGATCACCAATGTATGCCTGTGTTTTGCGTCTGAAGCCTATGGCATTATCCAGATGGCATGGCACCACGACACTGATGCTACGAAGACTGGACCGGATAAGTCAGTTTCCTATAAATTCTCTCTCTCTCTCTCTCTCTCTCTCTCTCTCTCTCTCTCTCTCTCTCTCTCTCTCTCTCTCTCCCCCCCTCTCTCTCTCTCTCTTCCCCCCCTCTCTCTCTCTCTCTCTCTCTCTCTCTCTCTCTCTCTCTCTCTCTCTCTCTCTCTCTCTCTCTCTCTCTCTCCCCCCTCTCTCTCTCTCTCTCTCTCTCTCTCTCTCTCTCTCTCTCTCTCTCTCTCCTTCTTGTTGTCGGAGATTTAAGATGATATAATATAACTAAATGTAATATGTAAGTAAATAGATACATAAATAAATAAATAGAGAGTAGTGACAGTATGAGGCAGTCAAGACAGGATGCAGAATGTCATAGTTATCTCTCTCTCTCTCTTTCCTGTTATCGAAGATTTAAGATGGTATATTATAACTGAATATAATATGTAAGTAAATAAATAAGTAAATAAATAATAGGGTAGTGACAGTATGAAACAGTGTAATATTGATCATGAGAACAGAAATCTTAGGCCCTTTCACACTGCGCGGGCGTCTGCGTTAGGTTAGATCGGGCATGCTTAAGCTAATGGGGAGTTTTCAGAACTCAACCGCTAGATGTCGTTGCTGCTCATCTAGCTGTACGAAAGAGAGCTAAAATATTGTTGTAGTAAATCCCAGGTGCGTAAAGATGCATAGAACATTGATCCTCATGATACTATTGAAATAATGTATCGACTTTTCAATATCCGGTATGGATAATATTGACAGAATGTGGTCAAATTATTATTATTATTTATTTTATTATTTTATTTTTTTATTATCGAGTAAACTTCTAGCTTTATCTTAAATAAAGCATATTACAATCACACTGTACTATATAGCATGACACAACCTACTCAGTAACATCGTGATATATGGCTTTAGTTTTTTTCTTTGTGGGTATTTTAGCATCTCTCTCACGAAGCGAGCGACAAGGGAAAGTAATCGAGAACCAAAACAAACATCTCTCAGGCGATCCTGCTGCTGCTGTAGTGTCCAGCTGCCGTAATCCATTGCTTAGGGCGTAGTGGAGATGGGCACCGCACCAACATTCAACTTCTTGTCCAACAACGTGTTTCTTAAGTTCAACCAGCGCGGCCGAGTCAGGTGTTTGTTTTGGTTACACAGATACGATACAGCATTAATATCGCCAGGACAATCGAGCTGCCAATTTTTTTTTATTAAAATTGCCGTTTCCATAAACTAGGAAGGAGATCTATGTAATTTGGACTTTTGACTGTCACAGACATGTTGCCTTTTATATTTACTGTCGTCTAGATTAAAACGTTTCCAATCAAGATTGTATTCATTTGGAAATCTTAAGATGATCAAATAAATCTAAATGCCGATTCACTAGAAAATCAACTTATATATATATTTGTTCATGAAAAGAGTTTGATTTTACTTGTGTTACTACTTAGAAGGGATTACGTAGAAAAATATATCATATAAGCCCATAGAATCTTCATGTAAATACAATAACATTGTAGGTATATCTGATATTGCTTGTATGTGAGAGAAGAGTTTGTGGTGACAACCACTAGTTCTGAAAACTCCCCATTAATGATATTTTCAACGTAACCTTTAACATGGTGCGGGCGTCGCCCGTTCGCGGGCGAAATGCAACGCTGGGTTGGCCGCAGGCCCGCCTCCAGAAGTTGATGCTATAAGGTAAAATTACAGAGTTACATAAGATCATAAATAAGGGAAGCTGCAAGAAACCATCAGGCCTACACGTGACACTCCCTGTATGAAATATACCCACCTGTTTCCACCTATCATACCCCATCCATAAATCTATCTAATTTCTTAAAGCTCCCTAATGACTCAGCACTAACAACTTGATTACAGAGTCCGTTCCATTCATCTATCATTCTATTTAAGAACCGATTCCTTCCTATCTCTTTTTTAAACCTACATTTATCAAGATTGAACCTGTTATTTCTTGTTCTATTCTGGTTACTGATCCTAAGAATTGTGCTTACGTCCCACTTATTATAACCCTTATACCACTAAGGACTTCTATTAGGTCCCCTCTTAACCTACGTCTCTCTAAAGGATGTAAATTTAACAGCTTCAATCTCGCTTTGTAAGGAATACTCCTCATCCCTGTATCCTTTTAGTCATTCTCCTTTGTACTGATTCTAATAGACCTATATCCTTCCTGTAATATGGGGACCAGAACTGCACAGCGTAGTCTAGATGAGGTCTGACCAGCGCCAAATGTTACTTTAATATTACTTCAGGACTTCTTTTTAACACTCCTAAAAATGCAACCTAATACCATATTTGCCCTGTTTCTGGCCTCTATGCATTGCTTTCTCAGACGGGGTTCAGAGCTAACTATTACTCCTAAATCTTTTTCGTACCTTGAACCTACTAGAGCTTCATTGTTTATTGTGTACCCACTGTGTGGGTTTGCTCTACCTAAGCTAAGTATTTTGCATTTGTTGATATCAAACTGCATTTGCCATCTGTCTGTCCATTCGTTCATCCCATCTAGGGTTTCCTTCCCGGGATCCCGAGATCCCGGGATCCCGGCCATAAATGGGCTTTTTTTCCTTCTCGGGAAATATGTGAAATCCCGGGAAATCCCGGGAAACTTCTTTTTATTATTTTTTTCTTATGTCAGCTAAAAAATACGAAAATGTATGAGAGAGAGAGAGAGAGAGAGAGAGAGAGAGAGAGAGAGAGAGAGATGCCTGGGCTGGAAGCGAGACAGCGATGAGCTGAATCAGCTGACGAGCGACGACACGTACCGTTCTCGTACACTTCTTTGCTTTGGTGGGCTTCTGGCGCTGAGTCAGGTTAGTCTGTTCTATTCTATCCCTGCGTGAAGGTGTGTAACGTGTGTTAATTGTGTAATGTGAAATTATTTCCTGTGGCCTGCTTCATGCTGATTGCTAACATCCTCATTCCTTTGTCCTTACCATAATTCTACTTCGGTGGGGTGAGCCTGAAATAATACAGTGTAAAAACTAGAAAATAAGTCGCCTGTTCCTCATAACTGTGTCTCTGAATGTGAGTTCGTTATTGAATTTTCGTGTTACAGACTACAAATACGGGGTCTCTCACATGGATATGATTTATTGTGACAACAACATCCTTATAGGGAATATAGAGAATGATTTTTTTTTTTCAGGTGATTTACTGAATTATCTGACTCTACATAACCATTAAAATGGCAGACGAGGCAGAAGCAACAACCAGTACTGAGTCTTATGCATGGAAATATTTTGAAAAACTTAAATGTGAAGAATCGTCACGATGTAAAAAGTGTCATGCAGTTATAAAGTGCAGAGGATGGTCTACCAGTGGTATGATACGTCATCTCAAGAGCAAACATTCAATTGAAAAAACAGAAAATCTCAAACGTCCTTCAGACAGGTCTCATGATAAAGATACGAGTGAGGTGAAGAGGAATTCTGTGCAACAGAAAATGACTGATTTTTTGAAAAAGGAGGAGACGAAGGAAGAAATTGTTGGGAAGCTAGCTGCAGTAGATGGATTTTCCATAAATGCCATTGCCAAGAGTGAGTTCATAAAGACATCAATGCTTGCAAGGGGATACAAATTGTCTCAAAGTCCAACTCTTGTTATGGATCTTGTACATAAGCAGTACAATGTTGCAAAAGAAAGGGTGATATTTGATATTAACAAAAGGAAGAATGTTGGGGTTAGGTTTGGATTATCTCTTGATGAGTATACTTCACTAAAAAACAAGAGATACATGAACATAAATTTACATACTAGTGATACCTTTTGGAATCTAGGAATGGCTAGAATTACAGGTTCACTACCAGCAGAGACTGCAGTTGAGGTAGTTGAGAATAAGTTAGTCGAGTTTCAGGTAAACTTGGAAAGAGATGTAGTTGCATGTGTAACTGATGGAGCCAGCGTCATGGTTAAATTTGGCAAACTGATTAAGACCTGTCATCACATATGTTATGCTCATGGAATACATCTTGCTGTTTGTGATGTTCTTTACAAGAAAACAGATGGTAACTTAGTTAGTTTGGAAAGGAGAAATGTTACCCATCTCCAAGAAGAGGAAGCTGATGATGTGGAAGCTGTGCCAGAGGAAGAAGAGTTGAGTAGTATGATAGAGGTGGTATCAGATGAGGATTTGGAAAATATTAGGTTAGAGGATCTGGAAGATGATGAAGTAGGGAACATAGATTTGTCTGTCACCATCAACAAAGTCAGGAAAATTGTAAAGATTTTTAGAAAATCACCCACAAGAAATGAGAAGCTGCAGATGTATGTTGTTAGTGAATATGGCAAAGAACTGATGCTAAAACTCGACTCAAAGACAAGGTGGAACAGCTTGCTAGACATGCTAGAGCGATTTCTCAAAGTAAAAAACTCAGTTGCTAAAGCTATGATTGACTGTAATATGGAAATGAACAATGGGGAATTAAAAGTGCTGAATGACTTAGTAACAGCACTGCAACCAGTGAAACTAGGGGCAGAGAGGATGGGATGCAGAGGTACAACTATTCTTAGTGCTGAAGGTGTGTTTTCATTCATGTTGAAAGAATTGAATGAACAAAAGTCATCATTTTCAATGAAGCTGCAAAATTCTCTCTATAGCAGAATAAATGAAAGGAGGAGTGCGGTTCTCGTAGGCCTTATGAAATACCTGCATTGTGGTAAGGCTTATAACAGCTGTGAGGAAAGATTACCATTAGCTTTACCCCGTAAGTCTGCCATCGTGGAGTCAGCTAAACAGCTGTTAGGAAGACTGTTTCAAGTAAGTGATGAAGAAGCTACAACTAGTGATAATGTGGAAACATCTGTAAATCAACAAAGCTCACTCACTGATAGACTCCAGGCAGCCATAGATCAGATTCAGACACAAAGTACAAAAAAGAGAAGTGAATGTAACTACATTGGGAAGGAATTCAGTGTATTTGAGGCAACTGGGGACAGAACACAGAATTTAGAAAAATTGTTCCAGGCTCTCAACTCTGTACCACCAACGTCAGTTGAATCTGAAAGGGCTTTTTCAGCAGCTGGCCTTTTTATTACCAAACTAAGATCAAAGCTCAGTGATCGTAGTATTGACTGTTTGTGCTTTTTGAAGAGTTATTTCAAAAATAATTCTTAGGGTGTATGACTGCATTTGCAGCTGTGATTTTTTATTTTTTTTTTTTTTAATCTACAGGCCATTCCATACTCTAGCATTGGGTGTTTAAAGTCCCACTTCCCTCTTTTCGTTTACCATGTCTGGAAAGTTGGGCCTAAATTCCAAATATTCTTTTTATGATTTTATATGTGCATTACGGAATTTTTATTTTCTTCAGCTTTATTCAAATACACTGGGAAAATACCAGATAATATCTACTCTTCTTTAATTTCAGGGCATTTCGGAACTTTCAGTATTTTCATTTATTTATTTATTTATTTATTTATTTATTTATTTATTCACTTTTTAGGTTTTGTGGAATATGGTGTTCAAATTATTTTACATATGTTATTGAATATATGCAAAAGTTATTCCATAGTTTCATTTTCTGTGTAGTTTACAGTCTTGTGGAGCAAGATGGCTTGATGGGGGTCAGTGGAGGTGGCCAGTGCTACTGGCCAAGCTTCTATATGGATATGGTAATATGCAAAAATTCATATTCTATACGTATTAGGAAACTCTATGTCATTTAAAAATACTTATTTCACACTTTCACAGGGTAAGTAACAGCGTATTTTTTCTGTCTTTTGTTGTGCCCTTGAGTCGCTCCTGTTACTGTAAAAAAAAAAAAAAAAAAAGTACTACTGAGGTTCATTTACGAATTACGATAGAGAAGGAGTATTAGCAAACATTATCTGCTACGGGAAATCCCGGGATCCCGGGAAATGTCTTGATTTTTCCCGGAATCCCGGGATGCTATAAAATCCCAAAAACAGGAAACCCTAATCCCATCCTGCTTGCAAGGCGATGGCATCCGATTCTGACCTAATTAATCTACCGATCTTTGTCATCCGTAAATTTACTAACATCATTACTAATTCCATTATCCAAGTCATTGATATATATATATATATATATATATATATATATATATATATATATATATATATATATATATATATATATATATATATATATATATATATATATATATATATATATATATATATTAAAAACAACAGTAGCCTTAATACTGATCCCTGTGGCACTCCACTAACTGCTTGACCCTACTCGGATTTAGAGCCGTTTATTACAACTCTCTGTCGCCTGTCGCTTAGCCATGACCTTATCCAGTCTAACACCTTCCCATCTATCCCGTGCGCCCTAACCTTTTTCAGGAGCCTCTGATGGGGTAACTTGTCAAAAGCTTTACTGAAGGCCAGATATAGGATGTCATAACTATCACCATTATCTGCCACCTCGTAAACTTGACTGTAAAAACTTAAGCAAGTTCGTCAGGCAAGACTTCCCTTTCGTGACGCCATGCTGTGACTGATTTATCAAGTTATGTTTGCCTAAATGCTCCCTAATGTTCTTTGCTATTGCTGACCCCATTATTTTACCTACAACAGAAGTTAAGCTGATTGGTCTATTAATAGACGTTAGAATTTTATTTCCTTTCTTAAAGATAAGTACTACATTAGCCTACCTCCACTTTACTGGTACCTCCCCCGACTCAAATGATTTCCTTAAGACAGAAACCAACGGTTCACTAATAACCTGTTTTCATTCCTTAACTACTCTGGGATATATTTCATCTGGTCTTGAACTTTTTCAGCCTATCCATCTCCTGTTCCACTATCTCCTTAGTTATAGTAATATCTGTCAGCTTTCTTCTGCTCTAAACATCTGCTCACTAATCGGCATTTCCTGCATTTTTTTTTTTCTGGGTGGAGACAGTTAAAAGATACTTGTTCAGAATTTTACTAATCTCCTTGCCAGAACTAAAAACCAGCTCCCCATCTGGTGCCTTTAATGGACCTATTATTCCTCTATTCTCCGTTCTATATATCTGATAAAATTTCTTGGTATCCCTCTTCGCCTGGCTGGTAACCTTTAATTCATGATTGTTTTTAGTTTTCCTCGTTAACCTCCTGACTGTTCTAACCAATTCATTATATTGTGACCTTTAACCTCTTATATATACTTCTCTTCCGTCCTATGTAGTGGTTTAACTTAACAATCGTCCATTTAGGATCATTCTTTTGTGATCCTAGTACTCTACACTTGCTAACTGACTTGTATGTAATTTATCAACGAAATATTTATACAACACATCTACATTTACTTCCTCTAATCTTCTCATCTCGGTCCTCTCCATCCTCTCCACTCCATTTTCTACTCGCCTCAACCTCACCTTGCCCATCTCAGCATGACCTGATCCTTCAACATACTCACACATATCTTCCCCTCTCTTACGTCTCCGACCCTTCCAGACATTTCTCCGCTCATCCTGCCCTTCATTCACCCTCACACCTCACCTCATCTCCCTCACCCTGCCTTATCTCTCTCAACTCCGTCCTGGATCTTACCTCCCCCTGCATCCGTTGCCAGTCACCTTCTTGGAGGTACCTTTTTTAATCTCTCAAAATCTGCTCTCCTAAAGTCGGGTATTTTACTAGTGCTTTTGCTTCTGAAAATTTCCTCCAATTTTAATTTGTACCTAATATCACAATGGTCACTGTTACCTGTTTTCCAATCTCTGCCTGCGTGACTGCTTCCTCCCTGTTAGTTAGAATTAAATCTAGAGTATTATTCCCCCTTGTGGTTTATAACATTACCTGTAAAAAAAAAAAAAAAAAAAAAAAAAAAAAAAAAAATTATATATATATATATATATATATATATATATATATATATATATATATATATATATATATATATATATATATATATATATATATATATATATATATATACATATATATATATATATATATATATATATATATATATATATATATATATATATATATATATATATATATATATATATATATATATATATATATATATATATATATATATACTTGTACTTTGTACTGAATTACCTTAGATGCCTCTGCTTCACTGTTACCCACCACCAGGCTCCAGTCGGTATTCCTAAAATCAGTCTCCTACCACACACACCCGTTTGTACCTGCCTACTCTGTTTATTTCCTACCATACTGAGGTATTAATTTCCTTTGTACTGTTCAGTAGTCTGTACACTACTCCCAGTACTACTGACTGTGATCCTTCCTTAATATCTGCCCATATCGATTCTGTTTTGTTATATGCTTTAATTTTACTTTTAATGCAGCATTGTAATATGTCCCTTAAAAAGAAAAAAAAAAAAAAAAAAATATATATATATATATATATATATATATATATATATATATATATATATATATATATATATATATATATATATATATATATATATATATATATATATATATATATATATATATATATATATCCCTGTTCTGTGTTTCTAATGTTCGAAGACTCACTAAGACGAATCACTATGGGTTGTATTTTGTGGTGGTTGTAATAACTGGATTTATTATGTATATGGTATTTTGAGTTATTATATACTACACTACTTTGTTATGTTAACTCTGTTTAGTATTGGTGTTACTAAATTCCTCTGTGTTTGGAAGTGCAGGTGTGCATGCCGCTCGTCATTTGTCATTATTTGGTCTCGGTCTCTGAGGTACGAGTGCTAGGTGGAAGTAGCAAGCATGTGGACTTATTTGCCCGACTTTCGCTCCTCCTTGTCCGTCTCACTCTTGTCTTCTGTAAATTATGGACGGTCGCGAGTGGATGCGGCTCAGCATGGATTGTGGGGATGTTGTGTGACTGGAGGAGGCAGTCTGTGACAAGGTGGGGCGCGACTGGAGGAGGCTGTGACGAGCTGGGATGTGGCTGGACGAAGCAGCCATTGACAAGCTGGGGCTTGGTTGTGGCGTCTGCTGCTACTTGCCCAAGGGCACAGGTCGATACTGTAAGTCTTAGCTGTTTAATTTTTGGTCATGATCCTATTTGTGCAACCATGCACGTGTCCGTTTCATGAGGGCTGCTGCCACCTACCCTTGGGCCCGTCATGGGACAAGAGGGAAAGAAACCAAATTAAATAAAAACAGAACAACCCCATTATATAGGAATCACTAAAATATTTAGCAAGAAATTACCTTAAACGAACGATAACGGCTTAAAATGTTTTAGGAACTGTAAATAAAACCTTGCTTAGTGTGTACTTGAGATCAGTAGGAACTTGTAATAAGGTATTACATGTTATTGTAATTCAGAACATGGTTTTATATATATATATATATATATATATATATATATATATATATATATATATATATATATATATATATATATATATATATATATCGTAAGTATGCACAAGAGGGCCTTGTTAGCAATCTGTGAAATAGTTATATACTAAGGTAGTATACTTAGTGTAGTAGACGTCAGTAAAAGCTTTAAACAGCGGCCTGTTATAGTTAACTCACGAATATGTGTTGAAACCATGTCTACGGGAGTCCAAGTGCACAAATTGTTAGCTCTATTTCATATTTACTGGTTTGGTTAGGTTATGGTTAGTTAGGTAAGGTTAGGTTTAGTTAGGTTAGGTAATGTTTAATTAGGTTTATTTAGGTTAGGATGCTATCATCAAGAGCAAGATCAAGATCATAGCCATCACAAGAAGGAAGAAGTGGCTGTGGAACATGTGATGCTGGAGTGTGTGAAGTATGCCAGAGACAGGAATGAGATGATGCAAGTGATACTGACTGAGTTAGGGCATGATAGGAATGAAAGAGTGGAGAAGACAGGAAAGGAATGGATAATGTTGTTGCTGGGACTGTGTAGAGAGGCGAATGAAAGGATGATTGAGGCGGTAAAAGAGTTTCTGTAGAGAATGTGGCGTGCCAGGTGTATGAACAATTAGGATAGAGGATGCTGTTCGTTTCTCTTTTTTTCCTTTTCTACAGGAGTTGCCGATCCAAAGGCCTGGCTCAGGAGTGATCCTGTGCCACCTGTACCATCAAGATCAAGATCTAGGAAGTTCTCTATTCAGTTTTGATGGTAAGAAACGGAATTTGGCTCTATTTTAGCTTTTCCCACCGCTTTCCAACCAGTTCCTCAATGTAGGGGTAGGAGCTAAAAAAAAAAAAAAAAAAATAGGGCTGCGTGACTTAATATTTGCCAGGTGTTATCCTTAGATTTTTTTTCTTCTTTCGGATCGCCATATCTCGTCTATTTTGGCCTCCCGCACCCAAAAAAAAAACTCGCTTTCTCGCCAGGTCCCACAAGCTTGTTGAGGATAGGGAAGGAGATATTGATGAAAGAAAGCACTGTTCAGGGATTTTACCAGTGACCTTGGGACCTAAAACCTGTAACAGTCCAGAGGTCTGAGGTGCTGCTGCCTTTTCTCCTGGCCAGGGCTTTCATCTCTTAGGCCTTTCATGCTTAATTATTTTTCTGGCCTCAAGATTAGTTCCTCAGTTTTTCTATGAAGTTTACAAGGGAAATGTGACATCAGGACTCCTATACCTTCACTGGCTAACACCTCACTCACTTTCCTCATGTAATTAAGCCCACCATTCTCCCATCTAGCTCATATTTTTACCTTAGTTGAACAACATAATGAGGTGTCCTTTCAGACGTCCCTTTGCCTTAGCATCACTGCATTGTTTCTCAGTTCTACATCCACTGATATGTAATGTCATGCTGTATTGATGTGAGCCTTCAAACCTCTTGCTTTCTTGGCATTCACAATATTCTTTCCCATTCTCTCATACACCTGTGTGCTCAGTCACCCTCTTCTGCTCAACTGTCTCGTTGCTCTTTCTCATCTTGCGCTGAAAGATGTTTACTGGAAACAAGCTTCTTTCTGTACTCATGTCCATCAGGTACTCATAGTGTCCATTCACAATCTGTGGCATTTCATGCTGTGATTCCAATAATGGGGTTTGACAGGTCATGAGATGTTTGGCATTATTGGATTTACATATTGAAGTTGTTAAAAGTGCTCACTCCATCTAGGCCAGCATTTCTTAATCTTTTCTAACTTCAGCAGCCTTGTTGTTAGACTCAAACAAGCCAGCACTACCTAACATGTAGCACAAAGCTTATTGATGCAGACGAAAATGAGAAAGTTTATCAGATAAAAAAATATTCTTGTTAAAAAGTATCCTTTTGATACTTTTGCATCCCTTGCAGTGAACACAGTCATTGTACTGCCATATATGTGTTCCCCAGCACCCCTAAAGTTTATTTCAGCACCCTGGGGGATGCCAGCACCTCAGGTTAAATGTTGGTCTAGACTTTTTTTTTCTTTCAAGATATTTTTGTCTTACGATCTTAGTGGATGGCTGGTATGTGTTTCTGGCCCATAGATTGTAAAAGTCTTGTGTGTGGATGGTTTCAGCCTGGCTTGCCACCAATCAATTTCCATTTTTCATGATGTTTTTTTTGCTTCAGAGTGGTGTTACTGAAACAGGACCTTACTTGACTGCTCTGGGGATGTTTTTTTTTTAACACACACACACACACACACACACACACACACACACGAGTATGAGAAGGTGAGCTTTAGTAAAATAGTTCAGAAACAAATAGAGAAGACAAAAGACACAGTAATCAAAGTAATTAGGAAGGAAGCTATGGTGAGGGACATGGTGGAAAAGATGAAATGTGTTATATTTGGCTTCAAAGGGAAAAAGAATCCAGCAATACATTCAAGGGAGAGAGAAGAAAAAGAACAGTCCAGGACCAAGAACAAGGGATGGAGCAGGATAAAGAGGAAGTACATGGGTTTGGAAAATACACAGAGGGAGGCCAAAGACCACTGAAGGTGTGAATGAGGTCACAGGTTACAGCAGAGGAAATCCCAGCAAGGGCAGAGAAACTCTCCAAGGATACTGACTGTAAGAATGTATGGTTAAAGAGAGACATGAATCTGGATGAAGAAGAAAAAGAATGATGGCTGAGAAATGAAGGTAAGGAAAAAAAAATGAGAAAAGAATAGAGATGGAGAAGAAAAGTTTATACTGGAGAGTTATGGATATGAGGTTGTGGGAGGTTGTGGAAGCAGTATGTGGAAGAGAAAAAAGAAAGAAAAGGAAAACTGAAAGTGGTGCATACCAGCATGAATGGAGTCATCTCAATGATCACTAAATTAAATGATTATCTAGAGGAGTTTAAGCCTGATGTAATGGGAATAACAGAAACTAATCTAAGTGGTCAGTTAATGCCAAACAGTGTAGGGAATGTACAGTACAATATTTGGTTAGAAATTAGGAAGAGTAAAGAGGGTGGTTGAGTCATGTTATAAACCTAAAAGTGAGCAAAGTCAGTTATGGAAAGGAAAGTGCTGAAATAATTATTTAAAACTGCGATCTGGAAACATGGAAAAGAGAGATCTTGTTGTGAGTTATGTCCCACCTAAAACAGGATCATGGGGAGGAGCAGAATGCCCCAGGATACAAAGTGATACAAGATTGTCATTAATGGAAGTGATGAGGGAGAGTGACAAACTTGTACTTATAGGTAACTGTAATTGTAAAGAAGTATGCTGGGAGGAACTGACAATGGAGGAAGGTGAAAATTCCTGGGGAAACATATTGCTCAACATAATTATGGAGAACACAATGACACAGTGGGTTCAGCAAAACACCAGTGACAAATGATGATGAGCCGTCATGACTTGACCTAATATTCACCAAAGAGCCCGAGACTGTCAGAGAGGTTAGATACAACCACAGAGTGACAGAATTTAAATTGAAAGATGTATAGTTTGTGAGAAAAGAAGAGCACAGGGAAGGGAGATTAGTTTATAGGAAAACAGACTTTGAAGAATTTGAAAATGCTTTAGAGAGGGACAATTGAGCAACTTTTCATGGTGGAAGTGGGTGTAGAATACAAATGGAGACTGCCACTGGAAATATGTAAAAAGGGAGGGGAACAGTTTGTGCCAAAACTAAAACAGAAAGAGTGATTTGACAGGTGTGGTGAGGTGAAGGAAAGACAAGGTATGGAAGAGATGGAGGAGAAAGACACATCTGGAGAGGTGGGTGCAGTATACAAGTGTAAGAAATGAATGTGTGGAAATATGTAAGGAAGAGGAAAAACAGTTGTCAGAAGAGCATAACAGACAGCTGTAAAAAAAATCAGCCAAAACTCTTCTATAGATATATGAATAATAAATTGAAAAATAAACAAGAAATAAGGAAATTATGCAGAGATGGATTGGAGGATGAGGGCAATTTGGAAATGGCTGAGATGATGAACGAGCACTTCCGAGCGCTCTTTACAAGGGAGAGTGACTGGGGTGAGGAAGGACAGGAGCAAGAGTTCCTGTGGGGATGTGGAGGTCATAATCTATGAAGTAAAAAAGTTAATGAGAGTGTTGGACATGAGGAAGTCACATGGACCAGACAAAACTGCAAACTGGATGTTAAAGGAACTGGCAGATCCAATACATATTATTATAGAGAGTTGACCAAAGAAAGGAAACCCCAGTATTATAGAGTTCACTAAAGAAAGGAAGCCCCAAAGAGACAGGAAAAAGCTAATATTTTTCCAGTATACAAAGCAGGTGACAAAGAATACCCTAGCAATTATAGAACAGTATCCTTAAGAAGTGTGGTAGCCAAGATTTACAAAAAGTTATTAAGGACAGATGGACTAAACACCTGGAAGCAAACAGCACACAGACCACAAGACAATTTGGATTTAGGAAAGGGAAATCGTGTACCACAAATTTGATGTTTCTACTCTAGAATAATAAATATAATTTGTATAATTTAAGGAAGAGATGGATGGGTGGACTGTGTATTCCTTGATTTAAAAAAAGCTTTTGATAACATGCCACACTAAAGACTGGTAAAAAAACTAGATCATAGGATGAATACAAGAAAAGCTGGTGGATTGGATGAGTGACTTTATAAAAGATAAAGAAATGAGAGTTATTATCAGAAACAAGTGTTCTCCTAGAAGGAAGTCATCAGTGGGGTCACACGGATCAGTATTGACTCCAGTTATGTTTGCAGTATATATGAATGACATGGATGAAGGAATTAAAAGTTATGTGAGTCTCTTTGCCAGTAATGCTAAGCTATTGAGAAGAGTGGGTAAAGAGGATGAGTGTGAAACATTGCAACAACATTTTCAGAAAGTTTGGGAATGGAGCTGCAAATAGAAAATGGAGTTCAACATCAAGAAATGCAGCATAGTGGAGTTTGGAAAGAAAAAGCCAAGGATTTCAGGGCAATATAAACTTGGAGGACAGAGAATAAAGAAATCAAAGCTGGAAAGAGATCTGGGAGTATTCATATCAGATAACGTCACCTGAGAAACAAAAATAAAATTGTTAGAGAGACTTGCAGCCTGTTGAAAAATACGAGTGACACTTACCCATATGGATGAAGAAATGGTAAGGAAACTGATGGTCACTCTGATAAGGCCAAGACTGGAATATGCATCAGCATTGTGGTCACCAAGCACAAAATGAAATATTAGGAAACTTGAAAGAATTCAAAGAGCACCGACAATATTTGACCCAAGCTTGATGGAAATGTCACATGAGGAGAGGCTGTCAAAAATGGAATTGACAGTGCTGGAACAAAGAAGGGAAGAAGGAGACTAGATAGCAATTTATAGAATCATGAAGAATATGGAGGTGGTTGATAGAGAAGACCTAATAAAGTAGGACACAGGAGATACAGGAGGACATGGAAGGAAAATAAAAAAAAGATAAGTTACAAAAGGAATATGAAAATGAACACCTTTCCCCATACAGTAGTAGATATATTGAATAGACTGATGAGGAAGTAGTGTGTGCGGAGACAGTATGTGAATTTAAGGCCTTCTTAGACACCATGAGAAGCAAAGACAGGACAGCACGAGTATAGCTCCCCTCCCATACATTACAACTAGTTAAATACAACTAGGTAACCTAGTCAAATAAGCGCACTAGCCTGTCACTCTTGCTGGGCCCTAAGGTCACAATTCCTCTACTTGCATCATGTACTTACTCGCTGCATGGTAAAGAGAAGCTAATACTTGAAAAGAGCAAACCCATATAGTCTCCACACCTAGCCCAGGATTTCTGAGGAGGATAGTTTTGGTTGGAGATATAAGTAGAAAGGGAGGAAGTGGTAAGGTAGCAGGTGTAGAAGGAAAGTGGGAAGTAGATGGAGTAAATGAGAATGGGAAGTACCTGGTGTGACTGATAGCTGGGCTGGTGTGGCAAAGCTGCAGCATAGATGTGTTGTGACAGATGTTGCATGGATCTGATATTTAAAGGCTACTGGAAACTCACACATTTTCAAATCATAATGAATTAATACTATTTACATTTCTTGCAAGTTGTCATGAAAATTCTTATTCACATTATTCTTAAGTTCATTTAAGGTTATTTGGTGTCAGTTTATATCTCTTGAACATATTCACTAATTAACGCAGTCATCATTCAAGAATACAGACAATATCAAATTTGTAACCACAGCTAATATTCAGTCAGTGCAATCAGGGTTCAGTTCAGAAAACACTAATGATATATCAGCAACACATCAATTACCATAAATATTCCATTATTAAGTAAGTCTTTGAACTCCATACAAACTTGCTATACCAAACATTAAACAACATGTAAACATCCTATTCCTCCTTTAATAAGACTCTTAATTTCTAGACTGCATTACACTTTCAAGTTTCTCTTACTTTAAGTTATTCCATCCATCTCGGCCCCTCTCTGGTCAGGCCCTCTGGAACCTCTGCACCTCTGCCTGCTACTCCTAATTTCCTTTCTGTCACTCTATTCACATATAGTTATTTGGGACTGCCTATTTCCCTCAGAAATTATCTATTTTCATAACATTTAGCATATCTACCATTCACCACATCTGTCATGGTACAGGGGCAATTTGGAGATGGAGCTTAAGTAGGCATTGGCATGTTTCCATAGGTTAAACTTTTTTTCCCTACTGGTGCTTCTATCACTTTTCCTGCCTTGTCCTCTACATCATTACTGTTAATGCCCTTATGTCCCTGACTGTTTCCACCCATGTAGTGTTGTGGCCGCCTTCCTGTTGTTGTGTCCTGTGTGTTTCCTGTGTCTGTGTTTGTTTATCCAATTTCTTCTTCAGAGTTCCCTTGTCCTTGATATTTGTTGTGAATTTTCCTTCCAGTGCAGTGACCGGCTTGCTTTCTCCTATTTCATTGTTTGTCTCTATTTCTTTCTCCTTCTTACTTATTCTGTCTTCTCTTCTTTCTTCCTTATTCTACCTCTTCTTCTTTCTTCCTTATTCTGTCTTCTTTCTTCTTACTTATTCTATCATTTCTTCTTTCTTACAGTACAGTATATACTCTGGTGTGGGATCACCACAAAAAATAACTGTTGAGGTGTTAAGTGTGGAAGTGAAGGTTGAGTAGATTAGATGCTTCTAATATGTGAACTGGCATGAAGTGCCACATGAGTGGAGAAAGGCAATTATTGTACCTCAATAGGAATGAATGTAACAGTTACAGGATAGGGGGATTTGTATGCTTAGTGTGCCAGAAAAGTCTGTGGGAGAGTATTGACTGTGAGACTGATGGAAGTGACTGGGGTGAAGGCCAGTGAGGAACAAGGTGTCAAGAAATGAAAAGGTTGTGCTGATCAAATTTTTGCAATAAAAAATGAAGGAGTACTTAAGAAAGGATGAAAAGTTGTATGCAGCAATGCATGGGCCTAGAGAAAGCATCTGATAGTGTGGATAGAGAAGCCCTTTGGGATGTTCCTGAGAAGATGCATGTGCATGATTGAGAATGGAAGAGGAATTAGGAGAGTTTCTGTGCAGGAGCAGCAGTGAGGTAAGGCTGTGTACACAGATGCCTCTGTGGCTGTTTAATGTATTCATGGTTGGCTGCATGATGGAGATAGAAGCTCAAGTAGGAAATGTTGGTGCAGTGGAGTGGGATGGACTGTGGTAGCATGTCTGCAGATGACACTGGTAGAGAGTGAAAGGGAACCTCATAGTGTTGGATCATTTCCACAGGGTGTGTGTGAGATGGAAGGTGAAGGTGAATGCTGGGAAAAGTAAAGTGATTAAGAGGAGAAAGGCAGAATTGTGTGTGACTTTAGGACACTTACAGGGTGAGTGGGAGGAGAGAGAATGGAGGAGCTGAGCAAGTTAGTATCTGGAAACAGTGCTCAGTGATCATGGTGGAATGAATGGAGAGGAAAGAGAGGGTTGTGTCATAGGATCACTTGCATGAAACATGAAAGGGAGAAAATAAAATTCTGAATGTAAAGAGAGGTTTAAGAACAATAATGATGTACAGATCATGGAATAGAACAAAACAGCACAGTAGTCAAGAGTGTGTGCTGTGGAAATGAATTATCTGAGCGTGGTGTGTGGAGTGAGGCATCACAGAGATGGAATGTATATCTATGCAGTTTGTAATAGTAGTAGTAGTAGTAGTAGTAGTATTTAATGTTTTAATAATTTAAATTTCAACATGTTAATTTTGACAGCAAATTTGTCAATTATGATACAAAAAATACTGATTTTGACAGTGAGGGATATGAACAGCTGAAAATATAGTATGACACTTTCATGTTTCAGGTTGTTGGTGGCCATTTTGTGACTGACAGCAGGCGACTGGCAAAGCTAGGAGCTACAGTTGGAACACGGCTGTTGCAGGTGTGCTGTTTACAGGCAGTTCATCTCTGGATTTGAATGCATCTTTGCTCTGCCTTGCCATACACTCAAGCCTGTAGCAAGAGTGCAGTATGAGTGGAGGCCAGGGTTGCAACCTTGGTGATCCAAGACAACAACCCAGGCCCTCTACAACCAAGAATGAGCAGAGAGAGTACTGGAAGGGCAAGAAATATATGAAATATAGCCTGACAGACAAGGCCTTAAAAACACCTTGCCCCTTACCCCACCTCAAACACCCTGTCATGGGCCCCATTTCAGATACCCCACCTTGTGCTCCACCTCAGACATCCACCCAGGCCTCCCTCCACCTCCATTTTCAGGAATACATACAGAGTATTGTAATATATATATATATATATATATATATATATATATATATATATATATATATATATATATATATATATATATATATATATATATATATATATATATATATATATATATATATAAACCTCCATAAGTCAGCATATTATAAGTCAGAATGCCAAAGAAGTCGGCAAGGCAACATAATATTCAGTTAAAGATTTGTTAAAAAAAGGCAATTTCTGCAACATTTTTGTAAGTCAGCACCATGCTGACTAAAGTGAGTGAAAGCAGACCAAGCTCAGCACAGCCTACACAGTAACACAATAGTTAGTGCACCTTGCTTTGAGGATGAGACACTGAGAACGGCTGCTGCTTCTGGTCCTGGTTGAAGGTCAGGAGGTTTGGTCTTTGCAGTGGCACCTTCCTAGTGTGGTCTTGTCTTGTGGCCTGATCTACTCTCAGTTTTCTCCCAAGCATCACTGGATCTTCCTTTCTTGTAGAAACTGTATGTATAGTGTTTCTTTTGTTGTTTCAGTGTTACTGTTGTCATAAAGGAGCTCATTAATTATTCAATCTTCTTTCTCTGTGTAATTTATGCACTTGTCTCCTCTGATCTTTATCTGTGGACTGATAACACAGTTAATCTAAGAGATGACAAGCAGAGAAGACAGTGGATAAATAACAAAGACCATATACAGAAAATGAAGATTGGATTATTGGAGAGGCACTTTCAGACATCAGTGACATTGAAACAATAAAAGAAATACCATACATACAGTTTTTGGAAGAGAAGAGAAAAATAACAAGGAAAATCAAGTGATATTTGAGTGAAAGGAGAGAGCAGATCAGATTGCAAACACAAACCATAAACAAGATGAGGAATTGCTGCTGCTAAAGCTAAACATCCAGACTTTCAACCAGAACCATAACCAGCAGCCCTTCTTAGCATCACGTCCTCAGAGCAAGGTGCACAGGGCAGCCTTGAGGGAGGAAGGGAGGATACTGAAGGAAGGGTTTCCAAGGGTTTTAAGTGATAGAAATTTGATAAATTGGCAAAGGCCAAGCCCTTATAATGCAAACTTATGGAGCATATATGAGGCGCGCGGTGCAACAACGACGTAACCGAGAAATGGAAGTTTCGAGAAAAACGCGCTCAAAGTTAAACACTGATTGCGCACAATAGGATACCCTTAAATAAGTAAGTATTATACATCATTTGAAAGGTCTTGGGTAGTTCTGTTTGGGGATGTAGGTTTCGAAGTGATAGGTGACGATTTTGGGTGGATGACTTACGCGTTAATTAACGCGTATACCGTAGGTAATAATTTTTTTTCCCGATATTGTTTTCATTTGTTAATAATGTGTTAGAGTCTATTACACATAGTATTAGGTGAAAGTTTCATGAAGATTGGTACATAAATAAATTTTTTATGAATTTTTTTCCGAGCGTAAAAAATAAAACTTACTCATTACCGGCTCATTACCGGCTCATTACCGCTCGACTTTGAGCCTTAGTACAGGTGCTTAGATGGTCGAATATGACTTGGCCGATATCACCACAAGACTTTTACACCCTTCTACCACACGGAGCAGGCAAAAACACGAAATCTCAAATTTCACGGTTACGTCGTTGTTGCACCGCGCGCCTCATATATATATATATATATATATATATATATATATATATATATATATATATATATATATATATAATCGGTGATGCCTTGCTCCCTCCAGGAGCATCCGCCCAAGGGAAAGTCACATACTCATTATATACATAATAATCTCTGATGCCTTACTCCCTCTGGCCATCCCATAAGGCCTTAGGGAAGGTCCCAGCAGAACAGCCTCCATCTCTCAGTGTCTAAAGATTCAGCACTGGTTTGTTGAAGTTTGGCTTCAGCTAATACCTCTTCCACTCATTTACTCCTTGGTCTTGTTCTTCCATCTTCCCACTGATCTTTCTCCCACATTAGTACTGTCACTTTCATTCACCGTCATTTTATGTACAAATTCCTCACTCCCCATGCACTCAGTACAGCCATTCAATTTTGTGTGATCCTTTTTGCACACTCCACTACTGCACAGTGCGCACTGCTGCACAGGTGCTTGTGCTTCCTCTTGTATGTGTTTTCGTTGCCCAGATAGATGTGTAGTAGGAGTGAAGTGCAACGTTCCTATGTAGTGTTTTGATGAGGTGCAACAGAAGGCTGTGTCTCTGATAATGAAGACAAAGACCAGCCTTTTCTCAACATTTATTGCTTGTACTGTATGTTAAGAGACAGTATACAAAAACATAAGATACCTGTAGCTGCTCTGGAATCTGTCAATTCAGAAAGCCATAATAGACATGAGTATGTAAAAGTTTTCCCTTTTTAAAGTTCACCTTGCTCAGTTACCTTTGAGGAAATGAAGACATGAGACACTTTTATCCAATCAGACATATAAATTTTTTTTTTTGTATTTTTTGTTTTGATTACTTTTCATTGCACCTCTACAGTCATTAAATGTTAAATCATTACATTGGCAATGCTATAAACAATAGTGCTGACCTATACTGTACACACAACAAATCTATGACTCCAAACAAAAGTGAATGACTTAGTAATACAGCTACAGAAGTGATTCCGTATCATTATCTTACTTGGAAAAGCAGAGATCATTATAAATGAAAACTTATATTATATATTTATATATAGATAAATACTTCCTCCTACTTCACATTTTATTTTGGACAAAGTTTTAAGATAATTTTTAAATTAATAAAAAAAAAAAGTTATGGAAAAAAAAGTATAATCTGAACAAAGGTGACAGGCTGAGGCACGGTGAAATGAGGCACACTGAAATACTGAAGAACCAAAGTGAACTAGATACACACATGCCTTTTATTGTTTAATTTCCAATGTAAAAACAATGTACAAAGTTAAAATAAGGACTGAGGCCCTCCCTGGGCCACACACGGACCACAAGTATTGTCACAATAGCCAGCTTGAGCCTCAGTTTTATGCAAAATGCTTAGAATTATAAAATAAAAAATATGATCTTACTATATTACTCTACTGCAAATTTATATAAAATCTGTATGATTCTGCAACACTTGAAGGTGTGCTGTGTCTCAGCTAGGCTATGCTAGATAGATTTTCTCCTCACCCATAAAAATTGTTCCTATCATGCCTCATTCATGTAGTTTTAAAGTATTTACCCCAGCATATTTTAAAAGAACTTTCCACATCATGCATGCCTCAAAGGACAGTTTCAATATATTTAACACTCAAATGCCTAAAATTAAAATTACTTCCATTACACACAAGTTATGAAAAGGATTTTTTACATACTTCTCGTCTGAAGCACTAATGCGACACGCTTCTCATGGGTGCGGAGGTGACTGGCGACACTCGGAGCTTTGAGCGGGACAAAGTTCCTGTTCGCCAAGCTTCCAAGACTATATGATAAACATATCTACGGCTATACAAATGTACAGAAATGGTGGTGAGCAGGTTTTTCAGCACTACTGCGCTAGAAAAGTCACATATTTGCTGAAAAAACAACTCCTTTTAAGGACTAAATAAGATGGGAATTGGTACATTACTGTACCCTATGTACAGAGGCCTGAGTCTTAGCCATCACATGACTATATACACACACTGTTTGGCTGTATCAAGTGGCAAACATTTCCTCAGGTCAAAAAATGACTTGAAATGCATTCATTCTCTCTATACCAATTATATCTAAGCAGCTTTATGGTCTATTAAATTTTCTATAACCTCACAAACACTATCACAATCTAGCATTAACTGTCTACCAAAGTTCATGACTGAATATATTCACTGAAATATCACACTACAAATGCAATTGTAAAAGGCTGCACATGGCACTTGTAAATAATAGAAAATCCTTATTTAAAGGTGAAAAAAAAAAATAAACATTCTTACATCTGACAACAAATATAAATGTAAAAATTATTGGATATAACATCCCTGTATTATACAAAAGTGACTGTGTGCTTTATATATGATGGGTTATTCAAGGTGTATGCCTATACATGCTTGGTAACCCACAGTGTTCTTGTGATGCATTGTGTATTTGTAGCAAACCTTTCATTCATTTTTAAAACTCGCTTCAATCACTCACGATGAGTCATCATAAAACATAAAATCTCTATTTCCCTGTTTTCCGATTTTCCTGGCAATAGGAACCTTGCCAGCCTGGAGCAACTTCCAGTTATCTAAATAAAATGAATGTCTTTTATCCTGTCCGGCTCAGAACAGCTCACTATTTACATATTGTAGGCAACATAGATTGGGTCGAGCTGGTCGGCCAGGAAGCCGTCCCTCAGGTGCATGCGCTGCTTCTCCCCGCGGGAGTTGATGGGCACCACCCCGGGGTCCACCACCACAATGACCCCCACAATGATCTGGTGCTCCTCCAGGACGGACGAGGTGATCAGCGGCACCAGGTCCAGAGCCTCGTACTCCGCCCCATCCAGCTCCACCACCACCACTAGCAAGTTGGTCCAGTTGAACACCGCACACTCCGAGATCTTCTTGTGGCACCGCATGACTGTCATTTCAATGTCGATGGGGTGGTAACGCATCCCTCTCAGGATGACCGTCTCGTCCAGTGCGCCTACCACAAACACGGCATCATGCAGCTCCCCATCTGCCTGGACCGACTCAGTGCGGCGCAGGAAGCCCAGGTAGCCGGTGCGGGCGTATGTCTCCCCAGTGTTGCCGGTCACTAGCTGGGCGCTGAAGTGGTCGTTGGAGGTGCCGTCGTCACCGTACACGGTGAAGTAGCCGCTGGCGTTGTGGTTGCACTGGACCCAGATTTCCCCAAGATTGGAGTCGGAGCACTGTCCCTTTGTGTCAGGGTTGGCAATGACGACCTTCACTCCTGGGAGCAACTTCCCAGACTCCATGATGCAGATGGAGTGGGGGGCGCCCCTCTCCACCAGTGTGACCCGGTCATGTCGTAGGGAGCGCAGGTCAACAAACACAGTGGTGGGGTCGGGGGAGGATGCGCCCTGCAGACACACGGCCACATTGACTCGACAGCCAAAGCTAGTTGACACTGCACGGGGGGAAAGTCCAAGGCCGCTGAAGAGTTTGGAGAAGGAGTTGGTGAGCTGCACTCTTGGCCGCTCCTCTGCCACTACAACGCAGGTCCTGACACATGCCAGGTTCACGCTGCGCTGCTTCAGGAGAGCAATGGAGGAGCCCAGGCCCTTAGTGCACAGCTCCATCACTCCATACGAGCAAAAGGTGTCGCGCACTTTGTACTGTGAGACAGCGGAGAGCCATAAGGAGGGATTCACCTCAACCTGCAATATGAAAAAAGCATTCAGCAATTTTATCTACACTAGGAGACATTTCTACCATAAGCTGACCAGGGCAAGCCTTTTTGTCTGATCTACAGTGATGCACAAGATAAGTATTAATTGTATTATTTACAGTAAATTATTCTTTCAGAGCCTCATCTCCAGCACTACAATGGGACAAGGAGGAAAGTGTGTGGTGCTTTGGAGAATGAACTCAAGCGCTCAACATGTCATGAATTAGGAGGCACGTGAAGTAAGTGGATAAGGTGAGAGGGAATGTTTGTAAGAGTATGAGTGTATGTATGCCTTTTCTTGGTCATCTCTTTCAAGGAGGATATTAGCTACTATGTTCTTTCCCTTGTACAGACTGCTACTGAGGGAAGTCAAGTGGTAATTGAGCTGCAAGTCCCATCTGTCCCTAACATCTGATGAAGAGTGCCTGAGTGCTGGTGCACCAGACGACAGCGAGGCACTCTGACTGACACAAAGGCCTCCCCAGCTGTAGGTGCCAACAATGAAGCAAAAGACTTCTAGAGCTTGAGGGGCTGTGGCTGGGTCCAGAGAGAGAGAGAGAGAGAGAGAGAGAGAGAGAGAGAGAGAGAGAGAGAGAGAGAGAGAGAGAGAGAGAGAGAGAGAGAGAGAGAGAGAGAGAGAGAGAGAGAGAGAGAGAGAGAGAGAGAGAGAGAGAGAGAGAGAGAGAGCATTCCAGAAATTTTAAGTTGCCTCAGCATGAGTGAGACAGTCAGCAAGGTTCAGGATGCATTTGTGAAATCCTGTGCAGTTAAGAAAACCAACTTAAAAAAAATTAAATTATGGATTAGTCTGAACTCAGTACTAATAATTAGAGCAGCAAGACTAACATTTAGAATGGCCTTCTTGCAGCTTGCTTTAATTTTAAGCAGGGCAGTGGAGATGCTGCAGCAGATTAATACACCTTTGCACAAATACACAGGTGGTCAAAGTTACAGATAATTGTTTTTTCTATATTAATGAAAAATACATATTCTCATGATAATTGCCAGTTGAAGAAATTGCATAAGAGTTTTTAACATTTCAAAATAATTTGTAAGTCAGCCTCAGCCTTGAGTGAATCACATAACTAATTTGGAGAAATATTTTTCTTTTTCAAATTTTACTTGTCCAGTGTCTGAAAGATACACTGTCCCAGAGCAAAAGGCTTACAACACTACTTTCAACAATTTCAAATCTATTCTGCACTATCTATGTCAAGAAAGTTGAGAATTTACCCTGTCAACTTTTTGGTAGAAAGAAAACTAAAACATGTCCAGACCTGTTACACTGAGATAATTTTAGTTTAGATGTTTTGTTTCATATAATCCTGCAGAACCTTGGCTGGTATCAGTCAAGGTTTTGATGGTAGAAGGTAGAATTGTAAGGAGTTGTGTGGACAGTTTTCATGCATACACAGTCCAAGGGAAGGACTCCCTTGGGTCACCCTTCTCTACCTGTAACAAGCCTGCAATAATACTCACCTCACCAGGAGGAATGAGAATGGACTGGTGTCCAGAATATATGGAGGAGAGGACCCACAGCGCCAGCCCCAGGCCACAGTAAGGATCCAGGCAAAGGGCCACCACTCGGGAAGGGTACAGTTCACAGGCAACCTTTAGGCACACAGAATCTTGTCTTAATAAAGATGGATATCATAGTGAAAGTATGCTAGATTGTGACCATGCTGTGTTAGTGATGCTAAACAACAGTGAGTATGCTAGAATGTGGCCACCTTGTGTTGTAGCATAACTCTTTGTATGAGTTGTTAAAGAACTGTAAAAAAAAAAAAAAAAAAAAAAAAAAATAATAATAATAATAATAATAAAAATAATAATAATAATATAAAAGTATATATTACAGGGTGCAGGACCAGCGTGTCATAAAATTTAAGTATAATTGTGTTAATAGAAGAAGGTCCATTGTCTCAATATCTATGTAAATGTGTCAGAGAGAGAGAGAGAGAGAGAGAGAGAGAGAGAGAGAGAGAGAGAGAGAGAGAGAGAGAGAGAGAGAGAGAGAGAGAGAGAGAGAGAGAGAGAGAGATTCCCATTGTGAGTGAACACAAGGACAGACCTTCATGCTGAGGCAGAGAGAGGTTGCTGCACCGTGGGACATCTTGATGCCAGCCAACATTCCCGTCGTGGAGACACTGAAATCCAGGTAGGCGATCATCTCTGGTGTTGGTGCTTTGTATATGGAGGGCAGCCGCTTCTTTGGGAGGTCGTCTGTGTCGAGGATTGGAGGCCACTTCTTGCCACTGTCAAACTTCTCCTCCTATAAGGCAAAGTCTGGCTGAAGCATCACAAATTACAAAGAAAAGGCCAAATCTCCCTTACTGTATTAGTATTTATGTACAAATAATTAAAATGACAAAATACTTCTTCAAATTTTTGTTCTTTTATTCTTTATGCATTAGAATTTAACTCTGCATCATGAAACTTACCTTGCTCTTCAGAAGTTTTATAACTGACAAGGTAGACAGTATTATAGAAGATTTGGATACATCTACAACTGTTCTAACTGTGTTCACTGTAGACTGTAGGTTTTGCGGATGTGGGGGGCGGATTGTCACTGGCACAGCACCAACATACAGGCACCCGTAGAAGGCTGCTATTAGGTCTACTCCAGGAGGGTAAATGAGAGCTACATGGTCACCAGTATTGATGTGACCCTTCTCCAGCAAGAGGCAGCCCACTCGCTCTGCCTTCTTGTGGAGCTGAGCACAGGTGAGTGAGGTGGCCACCTGACCCTTGGAGTTGAGGAGTGTCAAGATCTCATGGTTCTCTGTGGTGGATGCCCGCCACTTCAGGATGTCGGCGATGAACTGAGGATGCTGTGGAAGGTGATGCTGACTAACAATGTGCATGCACTCTCGTATAAACAGTTAAGTCTCTCCCTAAGGAAATGTAATCCATTTTTTGGGGGGGGCCTGTTTCATTTGAAAACAACTAAGATTTGTAATGAAAAGTAAAAATAAATGTGAATTGCTGGTATGTCTGTCGCTTGTAAAAAATTGTCAAAATTTGCAAACAATTACTTCCCTAATTCATTCTATCTTCTATTTTATTCTCTTGGCTTGCAGAATATGGCTTACTGTACTTGTATGTGTGTAAATATCATGTTACTGAAATGATTCCTGCCTTCATTTTCCTTTTAGTGAATGGAACATGGCTTACAGAGTACTGTGACCATGTGTGTGTGTGTGTGTGTGTGTGTGTGTGTGTGTGTGTGTGTGTGTGTGTGTGTGTGTGTGTGTGTGTGTGTGTGTGTGTTTGTGTACAGATATAACATATCCTTTGGATTCCTGTCTTCAGTTTTATTATTCTCTTGGTTAGTGGAATATACCCTAGTGTGATGTGTGTTTGTGCAGGCTAGTGGAACATGATTTGGTGTGTGTGTGCAGGTTAGTGGACTTGGCTTGGTGTGTGTGTGTGTGTGTGTGTGTAGGTTAGTGAGACATGGTTTAATGTGATGTGTGTATGTACAACTGTGTATCAAATGATGAGAATTTCAAGATATTATTGCAATAATTCTATTAATTAATGGGGAAGCTGTCTGAGAGAGCTGTGCTGCACTCACCCGTCTCATGCCGTCGTCATTGTCCATGAGGCCCATTTCCCGGCCCTGAGCACTGGCTAGCCGGTTGCCCTGCACCAGGTTCCCCACCATCACACTTGCTGGCCCCACGTCTGCCATATCAAGAGTTAAAATGTATCATGTGAATTTGAACTGTAAGCTTTGCATAACTGCATCAACCTTTGTACTCCTAAGGTGGGAGCTGGAAGGAGACTAGTGACCTTTCTAGTGACTAGTGACTGAAGGTGGTGTGTGCAGTAGACAATTAGAAGAAGGAACATCATGGAAGAGATTGCTAACAACCATGAAAAATGGCAGACTCCTATGCTGTCTAGTACTGTAAGGCAAAATAGGGACATGAACCTCTGAGCTGTGGGTGTCACACAAATGTACCAGCAACTTTGTGCTTGGTGCTCAGCTGCAGGTGTCACACACAGGTGTTCTGGCCTTGGCGGGGTGCAGTTTGAACTGGCCGCGGGTCACACAAAACATCAACAGTTGAGTCTCCTGGCAGCCACTCTGATGCCAACACGTGTAGTTTTTGATTCTCCTGCATCCAATTTATTGGCTGAGGAGAGCTGATCTTTGACTAATTCCTCATAAGAGACCACTTAGTGAAGGTGTTATCAAGGGAGAATCACTTTTCCCTGTATTTTTGCCTTGGAAGTGATGTTAGGGGAGATGACAGTGATGACAGCTTGTTTGAATATCTAGTGTCTCACAGTACACTGACCCCATCATCTACTGGCACTGCTGAACTCTGCATAGTGCTTGTAGTGCCACTAACTGAAGATAATGAAGATACAGATTTCCACATTTACACCTCGTCAGATGGTGAGTGAGTTTGATCATGATGCTTTACACTGAGACTCGTCATTGCTGTGTGTTAGCTAACACACACGTGGAGGGGAGAGAGAATGGATAGAGAGAAACAAGAGAGGCAAGGAATGGAAGGGGAATAAGGAATTTGAGTTAGGGGAACACATGCAAGTAGGTTAAGATGGGGAGCTACTGTGAGGCTAACTCTGCCCTATAGAGGGGCCAGCCATCCAAACACTGCATATTACTATGCTGAAAGTTGCATTTCTTCCTCGCCTTGCCACCAACACCTCTCAACCTAAAGATTTCAGCCACCAACACCTCTCAACCTAAAGATTTCAGACTCTTTGCATAATGAAGACAAAGGATGTATGAATGAGTCTATTGACATTTAGCTCAATGTGATTGAGGCACTGCCAGCTGCACAGCTGATGACTGAAAACAAGCTATTTTTAGCAAAATGTCAAAAACTTCCCACATGACAGGAGAACCGTGTGCAGATCCCTGCAGCTTTGTGGTTAAACAAAATGATGATGATGATGCTAGAGACAGGAAGCATAAGAGACACAAACTGCCTAAGCTCTGCCTACTGGAACAATAATTGAATGAAATGATAATGATGATGATGATGCTAAAGACAGAAAACGTAAGAGAAAAACTGCCAAAGCTCTGCCTACTGTAACAGTACTTAAACACTGAACATCAATTCATAGCCTAATTACAGAATGGTGTAATGGTGAACAAATAAATAACAGGTCAGCCTTTCCAATAAGCAAAAGCTTTTCAAAGAAAATACTAGTAAAACATTATGCTAATAAACAAGAGTAATAAGCTTAAAAGTAGTATAAACCAATATCAATCAAAAATAGGTTCACAGGTCTTGACATTCTAAATGATGTAAAGATAGAGTCATTGCAATTTCATACTGAGAGCAGCTTAAGTTCAAGGATCCTTGTGACAAAACCTAATGCATCATTACAATGAACTACACACTCTTGTACTATGAAGTAAAGATCTGCCTTGTATCAGCAAGTCACGCTTCACAATGTACAGTTCTGACTGACTGCCACTACAGTGGAGCAACCTTCATTTTTAGAACATTGTATACTTTCAGGAATACTGGTGTCTAAGGTTAGTACAGTTGCCTACAAACACCCACATTATAACACACAAGCTATAAATAATGATTTCTAAGTATTTTTTGACACGGCCTTTCCCACAAGCAATGATTTTTCTGTGGATACATATGAAACAATACTGTCTGGTGATGGAAAGATGTGCAGGCTAACAATTAACTTTTGCTGAAATACCTATGACTGATTTTATCAATCTTCTCTAAATGTGAATGAAGAAAGTGAATACAAGAATACAAATACTAAAGAGAGTAAGTGTCTTTACTACAGGTGTCCATATCTTTGACATTATTTGGGTTTTCCAGGATGTTTTCATGATTCTAGTGATAGCTGAACAAGAGTTCTTCATCTTTAAGCAAGAAGAAAAACCATGAAAACTTACATAATCTCAGAGACCTTGAGAACTGTCCTGATAAGAAACCACGCTGTTTAGGAATACAGGCAAGGTGTGGAAGTGATGAGGGTGGCGAGTGCTTACCGTGGTGAACCTCACGGGGCTTGGGCAGGTTGGTGACACACGTGTGGGGGCACATGAGCACGTTGGCTGGGTGGAGGGAGCCTTCGAGGAACTTCTTACGTGTCTCAGACAAGTGGATCCCTCCCAAGGGTGTCTTTGGCAGATGGTTGGGAGGAACAAGAGCTAAGCAGTATATCCCTACTTGGTGTATGCTGTCCACTGCTTGAAGGACCCTTGACATCCACTGGAAGCTCTGAAAAATGTTGATCTTGAGTTTCTCCTTCCCCCTTCTTTTCTGTGCCTGATACCGAGCTTCTTTCACGTCTAAACATGAGATACAAAAAGTTCAAGGTTCCATTATAGTGAGAGAAATGTAGCAGCTCACCTCTTCTTCAGAACAGTCTGGACGCTGCTCGGCGATGACGCATATCCTCTCATCCCTCAGCACTCGGTGAGAGAAGACGGCAATGCGTCCTCGGTAAATGAACTTCATGGGCTCCACAGCCAGGACTGTGGCAATGATGTCGTCTGTGTTGTGCTTGCGGCCAGTGACTGTCATGAGGCCGTCACGTGATCCACACACAAACACCAGCCCACCCTGCAGCACAAGCATTACATTCAGTAATATTGCAAAACACAGGCTCTAGGGTTGCAGTGCAAGCTAAGATATTGAAATAAAGACTAGTAGCAGAGTTCTAACATGGGACAGCTGTACAGGATATCCTCATTGCAATAACTGATGCTCATTGTCATACATTACATAAATTTACTGACATTGCAATGTTTGCTGCTGAAAAATAGACAAGCTGCATAGTTCCAACATGAGACACCTGTACAGGGCATTCAGTATAGTAATAATCAATAGGTAAACTGCTTTAAAGTGAGAAAGTATACATTTACTGACACAAGAATACTGAAGAGTTTATTCTGACACAACAAAAGATAAAATAATACTGATGGATTTATTCTGACACTCAAACAAACAAAAGATAAAAGCAACACAGCAAATGACATGGATGCTTACAGGGCCAAGGAATCCCAGGAGACCCGTTCGCACGAAGGAGGAACTGTCTGAGATAGGTGTGTTGTCTGGCAGCAGCGGCTGGACACGAAAGGTGGCGTTGGTCATGCCCTGCAGTCCCCAGTACTGGTCACCCATTGCCGCACCTGCCACACAGATCTCGCCCACTTCATCCGTCCTGCACACGAATGGCTGACCTTCCAGTTTTACTACAATGATCATTGCTGCAAAGAAAAGGTCACCACCTTATTCAGGTGTGTGTGTGTGTGTGTGTGTGTGTGTGTGTGTGTGTGTGTGTGTGTGTGTGTGTGTGTGTGTGTGTGTGTGTGTGTAGCCAGGTATTCATTCCACAGAACAGTTTGGGCCTCATGCCATGTACACACTGATACATCGAGAACTTATGAACAGACTTAAGGCTAAAGCATTCAGTGATACTCTAAAGTCTATCAATTTGTCTGTGTTGTCTATCAAGTGCTAAGACTGATGATCCTTGCTTCCTTTGCGACATGAAGCCAAACTTAGCTCCAGTAACTTGGCTCCATCCCTGATTTACACTGAAAACACCACATATCATTACACTGAAGGTTGCTTTCTGGTCATCCCACTCATTTGAAGCATCAATACATGTCTCAGGTGAATAGTATATAGTTGTATACCTGTATTTTGAGGGAAAACATCATTTCCTAAAATTTTTTGCCTGTCTCTCTGCCACTGGTTCAAAAGCTGAAGAAAATCATGCTAGTTAGTATGTAGACAAAATGTTGCAAGGTAACTCAACTTAGTCATATTTTAATGGCGGATGGTCCATAAATTGATATTCTATTTCCTTATGAATAAGTTCTATAAAAGATACTGAGAATATTTTGTTACCTATGACATTTAGCTTAGATTCAATGTTGTAGGTATGCCTCCATTGCTTTTCTGTCATGTGTTTGAACTTTGTGTAATATTTGCAGTGAAAATATTAAGGGAATCCTTCAAGGCAACTCTGCCACATATCAGCTGTGCAAATGTGCTGTTTGTTTACATGTTACTTTGCCAGAATTACAGCACAAACAGAACACAATGATCTGTTGTTATTTTTTGCAGTATAATGTCTAACCATATATTTTTTCCTGTAATATGAATTATTGTATACAGAAACTGATTCACCTAGTCTTCTGCAAGCAGGTAGTGGGAAGTTCCTGCCTTTATTTTGCTTCCATGAGGAGAATTTTTTTTATATCTCAAATCTGTTCATGGAGAAATATTTTAAAAACTTTTGGACATTCTTATAAATTATTCATTAAGTAGTTACAGAAGTGATTTAGTGTGTGTGGGGAAAAAAAATGTATTGACATATTGTAAAAATGACAGAGCAGGTGTAGTGGCTGGAGTGCTTGTTTCCAGTCACACTTGCATCCAGCAGTTCGCCCACCTGAACCACCTCATTTACATCTCTGTGCTGGATGTACACATTGGGCACTCAAAGGATCAAATTGGAACTTACTCAGGAAGATGGAAGGACCAAAGTGGGACTCACTCAGGGAGATGAAAGGTAAGGAATAGATACCAGGCAAGAAGGGAGGCAGAGAGCTACCAGCCACTATGGTAGCAACACTCCACTCCCAGCCTCCAACCTCACCACTTGCCCTCCTCACTTTGTCTGTAGCAGGGTCTTCTGCGCTACACATTGCCCCTTTGGAGGATTGGCTTCAAGCTATATACACACACATACACACACACATATATATGATACATGTGCTATACCATATGCATTTTGGAAGTTTCCTTTATATAATTAAAGGAAGGATGTTGGGAAGATATATTTTTATCTGCCACTCCTATGTAGCAAGATTTTCTCACTAAACAGGCATCATTGACTAACACCCAAGATCAGATTAGATGACAGTACTTGTATCTGGTCTGGTCAGCAGACAGCAATTTGTTGCAGTTTTTCACAGGTGCATCTTTTGAGCACACTCATTGCCCACTTCACATGAGGTGAGTTTTAGCAACCAGCCCTTGAGCTTGTCATGTCCTTCGTCTTGGAAGACATGGGGTGATTTTCCATAAAAGTGTTAAGGAAAAGTAAGTTTTATGCACCTGCTACAAATAGTAGAGATTTAAAGAAGGAAGAAGGAAACAAACCAAAAATAACTGACATTAAGGTAGGTAACCGACTGCCAAATATTTGTATAAGGGAAAACTGCCAATTATGAAGTTGAGGACAAAAAAGTTTATTGCCTCACCTCCAGGCAGAACTTGGCCACAGTCCTGCAGTGTGAGGGAGGTGAGGGAGTTCTCCTGGTCAACTCGCACAACACCATAGCTCAGGCCCTGCATGCTTAGCACTCCTCGGCCCACTGCGTTGGCGCCGCCGTGGCCCGGCCTGGCACAAAGGACTGGTCAGGCTTGGCTGGCTTTTAAAATGCTCCTTATCTTATATACATGGCATTTTTTACTCTCAAACTTTGGAAATGATGTTCATTTTATGCAACCAGTAGTTTTTTTTACTCTGTCCTAAGAAAATACTTTGTACTTTATATAATATTTTTTTGTTAACTCAAAGACTAAGATGTCTAACTAAATATTTTTATCACAATGCTTAAAAAGGTGGACATTCTTGCCTTTCCCCTTATAAGGTTTATTTATCACACAGCTAACTAAGTTGGCGAGATGCTTACCTCCTGACAGAGACGGTGAGAGCTTCTGGGGATGATGCACAGGGGCAAATGGCATCTGGCCGGAGACCTTTACTCTGAAACACAGCGAGGAACTGGTCGCAGGAAGAGAGGGACCAAGGGTTGGCTCCGTCAGCAACCAGTAGCAGACGTAGCGACTGAAGACTCACATCCTTGTGATCTTTGGTGGCCAGCAGACCCCAGTGTAGGTCACGGGACTTGACTATCGCTATGCTGGCTGTGAAGAGAACATTCTATGTAGATCCAGCAATTTTACATAATACCCTTGCTTAACAACATGACTGTCAATTAGTTAAGGAGTCAGTCAATCAGTACCCAGATGCATTATACTCCACACAGCATGACTGTGGCAAGGTTCTACAAATCAGCAGCCAACTGACATAGTGGTGGGCACAGCAACACCTATCCTGAGTGAACAACCTCATGACCCTTTCCTTCCAGTGTTCCTTAAGGCAATACTGGCACTCAAGGCAACACTGGCACTCAAAACAACACTCTGGCACTCAAAACAACTCGCACTCAAGGCACCTTCAATTTCAGTGACATACATTCGCACTTTCAAATTCAGCTTGACTTGCTCATGCTTTCCCTGCAAACCCTCCTCTCTTTATCCTCTCAATATGGCTGTCCCATCTCGGTGTGTTCCTTTTCACCACTTCCACTGATCTTCACTTCTCTCCACTTGCACAGACACTCATACCACCAACAAAACTCAAGCTGGCACATTCATTAAAAGGATCAGTGTGGAGGTAATAGAGAACACTTGGAAGAGCTTACTTAGTGGTGAGTGACTACAGTTAACAAACTATGAGTGAAAATACCTTTAAATCTGGTAATCATGTGCATCCAGGAGGCCGGGTTCACCTTCATGACGGAATATGGAATGAATATGACGTGCATGCCGTTGAACACAGAACAGAGCATGGAGTGCCACAAGCCAACCTGCAATGCAACTCACAGTTACTGGAGGGAACACTGGCACTGGAGGCACTGCTGATGGACAAAGAATTACACTCAAAAGATGACTACAAAGATCAAGGAATGAATATTAAATGCTCATGAGAAGCCAAAATACACGAGGCAACATAGAAAATTGTGGTTTGCTTGTGGAGTCAAACTCAGGAAAGAGGCTTGATCATGACAAAAGACTTCCACAACTTGTGCCGATGTATTCTGAAGGTTCAATTCCCTACATGCTTAAAAAAACATCACAACAAAGGTAAAGGAAGAGTGACACTTCTCTCACCTCTCTCTTGAAGTCGAGGACGCAGACAGCCACCTCCCCCTCAGTGTAGTTGCAGGCAGAGGTGAGTGTGCGGCAGTGCGCCAACATTGCCGTCCGTGTCACCACCACCCCCTTCACTGAGCCATCCTTGTCCGTGCAGTACTGCCAACACAGTGCTGTCTTAGCAACTCTGCTCCACCAACACTTCCACTACACCATAATTTGTCCTTTAATCTAATTCGACCCTTACTTGTTGGGAGGGGGCAGGGAGGGGAGAACGACTTCATAGGTACTATAAAGCTTCTTTCAATCTAATTAAACTATGTAAAAAATATATAATAAATAAAATAACAAACAAATAAAAAAAAAATCCCAGCAAACATTCAGTTACTTTTTTAATTTATCTTTTATCAAACCACTACTGAACAAGAAAATACACTAATAATTTCTGCTTACTTTTAAATCTGCTTGAATCTTATGGTAGAAAAAATTATATATATATATATATATATATATATATATATATATATATATATATATATATATATATATATATATATATATATATATATATATATATATATATATATATATATATATATATATATATATATAATAGTACAAATTTATGGCTATTGTAAAAGTTGTCCTTGAATCTCATCAACTATTTGTGTAAGAAAATGCACTTGGTACTTCTAGGTCAAGATCAGAAATATAACATGTCCTTTTCTCTATTGTAACTTTTGTAATATTTTGTTTGCCAAACATTTCCACTGCAATCTTTCAGAATATTGTGTGTCTTTCAATGAATTCAGACCCTGACTATGGAAATTAATCAAACTAATATTTCCCAGGGAAAGATCAGACTGCTATTGGGTGTTTCTCTTTAGATTTATTTATTTTTTTCTACCATTTTCTCCAAAAGCTTCTGTAAAATGAAAAAAAAAAGTCCTGATGACCTGACTGAATATCATTATTTTCTTAAGATGAACCCACACTGTCCATAATTGTTTCTTTTTCTTCAAAATTAAAATATCTTATGTGATTTAATACAAAAAATTGGTGCTTTCTGTTACAGGACACAAGATTACTGACACAAGCAGCCTTGTGCCACACACTGGTGCCTGTGTGTTACAGAAGCAGGCTGAGGGAGGGGTGTACACACATACAGCTTCACTAGCCACAAAGAATACCCTCATTTTTGTGAATTTACTTATAAAAATATTATATATATATATATATATATATATATATATATATATATATATATATATATATATATATATATATATATATATATATATATATATATATATATATATATATATATATATATATATATCATTAGAGGTCAGTGTTTATAGTCTTCTGTCAAAATTTCAAGATTCAAACAGTCATTCCACTTGAGGTTATCAGTATTGCTTAAAAAGAGAGCAGAAAGAAATCAGTGTGAAGGGAGCTTGATCTGATCATCACATCGTCATCTCCTGCACACTGCACGATGGAAGACTCCGACTCCCAGAAGGAATTGACGTCATGACATATGGAGACAGTGGACCACTAGGTGAACACCTCAGTCACAAGTGACTGCTGGCAGCCACTGAGGGTCACATGGTGGTCACTGGGGGCACTACACACACACACACACACACACACACACACACACACACACACACACACACACACACACACACACACACACACACACACACACACACACACACACACACACACACACATCTATGACAAACCCAGCAACTTAACACATTGGTTTATCACTGACTGTTTTCAGAGAAAAATTTAGTTTCTCTTTAGTATTTCCTTCAACATCTTACACAAAATGGAAGTGCAGCTTGATGGCAAGTGTGGCTTGCTCTGCGAGGTCTGGTCTACTGATAGTTGTGACTTGGTCATTCATTATCTAAAAGCTAGTGCCACTATCTCCACTGGTGCCAGTGACTGCTGTGCTGTGTGGCCATGGCTGCTGTGCCTTGAGGCTTCCACCTGCTGTGACATTAGGTCAAAACCTGCCACAGCATGAAATGACACATGCCTGCCATGACATGAGGCCACTGGGTCTGATGGCATTCAGTGACACTGCAGAGAAAGTCAGTGAAGCCAACACACTGCTGTGTGTCCTGTTCTCTAAAGCTTTGAGCCCTGCACGGGACAAGTGAATCACAGACTGGGCTTTGCTCGAGTGTGGGTGCAGGTGACCAGTGTTTGGTGGAGTGTGACAGACTGCAGGCTACACACCATCACTACATCTGTGAATTTACTTCTCACAGTGTAATGTTCAATCCTGACAAAGATCATGTGTGAATAGCAAAGCATGACGTTACTCCTGTCACACTCCACCAAATGCTGACTACCCGCACCCACATTCAAGCACAGCCCAATCTCTGGTTGAAATGACTGCCTCACATAAAAATTCAAATGATTTTCTCACAGACCCATATTCAGAAAAGCTTTGCTCTCTCATCATGACTATTTTCAAAGGGCACAGAGATGATTACCCAGGTTCTCAAGTGTTTCTCCCATTAATAATATATAAATCTTGTTAATCTGTCACTATAGCCATAAAAATACCCTTAAAATCTGTATCACTTCAAATGGAGTCTCAAAAATAGTGGAGGTGCGTGGAGAAGTGTTTCAGAATATGGTCCCTAGACAGATGAGAACATTATATGAGAGTAAGGAAAAGCCATCCAGAGCATTACTGCACTCCAATGACTTCCAATGGACAAGAAGCTTGGAAGTACTTGGGTGGAAGTGTATCTCATTTCCTGAGAGAGCAAAGGTTCTTGCAGCAAGAAGTGACCCAAGTTCACTTACTCATTATTTGCCAATAAACATACAAGTCATTATAAACAGGCCAGCAAGACGTGTGCATGAAACTCACACACAAATTCAGTGCAACTGACTTGCACAATAATGCAGCAATGCTTCATGTCACACAACACTGCTGCTGGTGTACAAATTTGCAAAACAAGTAATTATCAAAGTTAGAAATATTCTTGGATAAATAATATACTATCATAATTCATTTTATACTTCCCTTCCTTACCATGCAAATGTCTTCCCTTTGTATACCATCAGTCATACAGAATGAATTCAGACTATCAGTGAGTGCAAACTGGCCTTTGTGGCAGAGTTAGTGACCCAGCTATAACCAAAATATTGATCATCTCATCACAATACTTAACATTATAACCAACCAAATGACAAGTGACAAAGCCTCCACAGCCTCAAGAACTTAATGCATGAGCAGTAAATGTGTTTGGTACAACTATGAGGGCACAGGAAGCACTCCCGTGCCATCCGAACTGTGCACACAGAAGGCATTGTGGCAGAGAAGGAAGGGGGAGGGAACGGCCAAGGGATGGCCAGAGGGTGACTCACACCACTGAGGACTTTATGCGAGTAAGGCACTGCTGGAAGGTCTGTTCAGTTTACAAGAAGACAGGGACACAAAACACTTCATTTAGAGATGACACACAGTGATGGTTGTGGATGAGAGGGTGAAAGACTGAAGGCTGTAGAGCAAAGCAATGATTTTTCAAATGATGTACAGGAGCTGGGAGGTCTTCAAGTACATTTAGCAAAATAGTCATTGTAGCAGTACATTTGCTAGCAAACAAGTTACTGGAGGGGGAGCAGATGCTTTGATCCACAATACTTTGGGACAATGGACAGCTCCTCAGCCTGCAGGAGCGCAGTGCGTCACGGCACAAACAGCTCACCTCGCCAGTGTTTACACCAACACATGCACAAACTTGGCCCATCAGTCTGACAAAATTAATATGGAACCTAGAGTATCTCTCTCTGTGGCAGGAGAGGAATCCCCACACACTTGAAGTCTGAGGATTGCACGAGTCATTAAGGGGCGGCAGGCCAGGCGCCACTGGTGTGGCTTGAGCCGAGGGAAGGATGGCCACGGGCTGGCACTCTACACTTGATATTAATTTTTATTAACTCTCAGGTTTGGCTTTCATAAAAACAGCGAGAGTTATGCAGCAAATATGGTGTTGACATTGTGGATGAGAAAAATACTCTATTAAATACTACAGTGATTAATTTTCCACTCCTTGTACTGCAAGGAGTCCAATACATTTGTATTTTGCATATGAATCCTTAATCCAAATCATTATCTGAAAGTAACCATACACTGACATTTACACAGCAGCATCTTTTCATAAGCTTGCTTATTTACATAAGGTTTATCTGTCAATGGCTGAGTTTATTGCATTTTGTGCTTTGCTGGAGGCTCTGGAGCAGCCATCAGTGCAGAGAGGGTGCTGGATGGGGCAGCGTACTGGGTTCAAGCACCACATTACACACAGGTCTCAGGTTGGTCAGGGAAACAACATCTTCAAAACTTTTACCTGTCTCACCCCCTCATCCCTGCCTCTTGGTGATAGCTGGGTCAGCTAGTGAGAACAATCATCATTACAATCATGATCCCAGCCTCTCCTCACATCCAATGAAAAGCCATGAGGTGGACAGTCACTAAGACTCACTGGGATGGCAAAAATTGGCAATATCTATAAAATACTTAGGTGACAACATGCAAAAGAATATCATGATAAAGTATTCAAAATAAGCAACCCATTATAAGGTGATACTATTCTAAGTGTTGAGCTTCTGCTTGTGTCTACCATGGCCTGTGGAAAAACCTGATATACGTCTCTGGTGGTGGTGGAATGTGATGAGTGAGGGGAGGTGCACACTGTGTGAGGGAAGGGGGAGTCCCACCAAGGGGAGGAGAGGGCAAGGTGTGCTCTTAAGTGCATATCTCAATTATTATATATGACAAAGGATATGTCATTTCAAAAAGCATTTATGATATTCACATACTTAGTTTCAGTCTTATGGTGTTTCTCTGATTTTAACTCATGAACCAAGAAACTGCAGGTTCAGTTAGGATATAATTGCAATATTGAAGTGACTGTGTAGTGTGACCTGTGCTGCTGACAGACAACACAGGATGCTGCCGGACGCCTCACCTCTATGTACGCCGCAGTGTCGTCTGAGTGTCTGGGAGGCGTCTGCCAGTCCTTGGGAGGCTTGGGTAGGTGATCAGTGATGAACCAGGTCAGTTTGGGCCACCCCTTGAAGGACACCACTTCCCCAGCACTAGTCTTGGGGATGCCCTTGAAGCATGCCTCAGAGGTCAAGGCCACTGACACCCCACAGCTACCCAGCAGGAACCCAATCTGGATGGCAAAGCAAACTCGGTGATGGGCAAATCTTAAGTAAAGCTTGGCACCAAAATTATATTTTTCATCATAACAGAACTAGAAAGGCACCTTTAACCTCTGGGATTGACTTGAAGAAGAGCAGCAAAACTATTGTGCCAAAAGGCACAAGGCACAGCACTCAGCACTCTGGTGCTGCTGCTGCTGGCGCACACACACACACACACACACACACACACACACACACACACACACACACACACACACACACACACACACACACACACACATATAGCTGAGAAACCCAACATTTAAAATGATGGTGAAAATTATGACAAATACAGTGTTCACACAAAAGCTCATCAATTAAATTAACATCCATCTTTCCACACATAACAGAGCCACTTCAAGTAACCAAGGTCAACCTGACATTCCATGGTGTCTTTTTACATCTAACACAGAAGACAAAAGAGGAAACAGAACCAGACTGACCCACTGCAGGTGAACCTACAAGGCAAAACAAAAGCATCTGGTGAGGCAAAATTGCTTACTTGCTGTGATCCTGCATCTCTTCTTGACAGTGGGACTTCAATGGGAACAGGGACCAGCCCGGCCTGCAGACATGCGTAGAATGCACACATAAAGGACACAGGGTCGTTGTTAGGGTAGACAAGTGCCACACGGTCACCCGGCATCACTGTTCCCTCACCTCGACCCCCAAGGCGGGTCAGCAGGTTGTATGCCATCTTCTGTGATCTGCTTAACAATTTACCTAAAAGAAAAAGAGCTCATCATTGAGTCTGATCCAACACTTGAGAGAGAGAGAGAGAGAGAGAGAGAGAGAGAGAGAGAGAGAGAGAGAGAGAGAGAGAGAGAGAGAGAGAGAGAGAGAGAGAGAGAGAGAGAGAGAGAGAGAGAGAGAGAGAGAGAGAATGATTCATGATAGGTACTATATTCTGTTCTTGTTAGTTACCTATATATTTCATTCACTGAACAATACTTCTGTGTACAGACGCTAGAACACATTTAGCAGAGTCACATGAGTTCTGTCCAGCACTGTGTGGTCCTGGCCAGCACTCAAGTACTATACACCACTCACTTCCACAGTCTAATGTTTTCTGTCAATCTCATATCTTCTGATTCATTTTGAATCTATAAATTACCGATTTTGTAGGGAGACTTTCAGCAGATTGGAGGACCTGAGACTGAGGGAAAACACTCAAACTATAATGGAAGTGAATGCCAAAAGCTGCTTGGTTTATGACCACTTGGCTGAGTAGCTTACAGCACTGTTCAGAACTCCACAATACAAAGCTCCACTCTGAGCCACAACTAAGTTGACAAACTCATACCGTAAGTGAGAGAGACGGAGAGCTTCCCATTGGCATCCAGCACAGTGGCCACAGGTGCCTTGTAGCCTGATGAGGACCCATAGCGGTACACTGCATCCTCCACGGACCGAGGGAGGCCAGCAGGGATCTGAAAATTTGTGTGGTTTTACATTGTGCATCTCAGCTGGTTTCCTCCTTCAACACTGCAGCATTAATTTTTTTTAACTTGTATCCTAAAAGCTGTCTGTCCGTCATCAGTGCACAGACAGTTTTATTCACTCTGTCACAAGATCTTTTTTTCTTTTTGTAATGATAGAGGTCACTCACACAGATCACTCTACTTCACATCACAGAATACTTTGTCTATTCATGTGTGCTGTGGATTCCTGACAATTTACAAATGATTTATTCATGAGCACCACACTGACATTTCCTTACATGGAGGAGGATGTCATGCCTCATCTTACTGCAGCCAGAAGAATGAAGAGGCGAGCGAGGCTTATGAATCCCCACACTCTGTCTCTTATTTGCCTTCACCACACCCAGGAATGCACAAGCAATCACATCACAACCTGACCATGGAGTATGTGGCTACAATACTTATGACAAGGGATTAATTTACTGCTCAACGATTAAAAAGTTTTTCCCACATGACAGGACACGGAGAGCCACACATGCACTGGAACTGCCCATATGTTCTCTTTGGCTGGGTTGAAAGAACACTGCTGCTAAATCTTCTGCATGTTTGTAAAAAATGACAAGAGAAATGTAGTGAGAGGAGTGTGAGGCCACTCTGTACTTTCACTCCTGCCTTGGGACAGTGTTTCACCACTTTATTCAACAGACTGTTTGAGAAGTTATGGAGGATTGCAGGGGTGTTTGTACAATTCTAGTAGTAGTTTAGTAAGGGTTCTGCTTCATTAGTGGAAAACACAAGAATCATCTGCTAGCTTTAAAGACATTCCTTATGAAAGCTCAATGGGTTTAAGAATATGGGCTGAGATGTTGTGCAGCTGCCACCTCCTGGAGGATCAATGTCAGCTTGTATGCAGGGCCAAATAAAAAAATCACATCCTGGCCTCGATAAAACTCAGATATGTGTACTCCTGGTGATGGTACACAAAGCTGGGGAGTGTTTGTATTACATAAGATCACATCATAAAGAGATAATGTGTGTATGATCATGTCAACTCACCACCAACTGTTCTCCTCTGGCCGGGGTCATCACCATCCCCTCAGGCTTGGGAGCGTTTGGATCTTTGGGATTTGCAGCAATTTCCAGATCTTCTTCATCATCGAGGTAAAACTCTGGAAGAGGTCGTCTTTTTGGTCTCTTGAGTGTGTTGAGGAGTTGCTGTATCTTGTTGGAAACTTTCCATCGTCCAGTTCCTCTCCAATTTTCTGGAAAATGATAGAGAGCGTCTCTCCATCCGTCTGAGTCTGTGAGAGCAAAGACGGAGACCGAGAGCCCACAGCAACGCCCCAGGTTAGTACAGGAGTGTCTCGCCAGGTAACCCTATTAGCTGGGATGCACTATGTACTTAAAAAGTTAACAAGTCTATATTAAAACCTTGAGATAAGCCAAGTTTTAACAGAAGCTGTTAATATTTAAAATATTTATTCCAAAAAACCATAATATATCAAAATTCCCTGTGCAGTCCATCTAGAGCAGGGAAACACCACCACCAGGTGGAAAACACCAAACAACAGACTCATTTCAAAAGCTACAAATGATCAAGGAAGTAATGAGATGGGGAAGTGGAAATAATCACAAGGTTTCCCAAAACAGAAGAACGAGTTTATGAGGGAAATGAATACAAGAACATTCTCAAGAACTGGAGGAGCAGATGATCTGAAACACATGTTAGAAAGGATGCATTACATGAGAGCAGGAATACCAAGTACTAGTCAGGAATCAAAACAAGCAAAAACTTCGTGCCAATCTCAACAACAATTACTTCTGACGGCAATGGTCACAATATTATCAGACTGGCAAACAAAATTTTAGCATTAATGGCAACATTACATTAGATTACTGAGGCAATCCATCATTACAAGCATCTGACACAAGGTTCTCTACACAACACAGGTTTCCTTCACCCTGCGGCTCACCGGCATCAGAGGAGGACTGTCTGCTGGAGGCGGGACCAGAGTAGCGGGTGATGCGGTCATCACGGGGCATCCGGGCATTGCCGCTGCTTGTGTTGTTGGTGACGTCCGGCGGCTGTGAAACTGCAAACATGAACATTTGTAAAGTGTCTGAGCTACACAACACTTCTTGCTTCGGCTTCTGTATGGACCAAAGTAAAGCACTGCAAATATTTGTAAAGCTACACATTTGCTTCTTGTTGACCAAAGTAAGAAAAAGAAAAAAAAGGCAATTTCCTCAACCATGATGTCTAGAAGCTGGGGAACTGGAAACACACACAAGTGTCTGATCTGCCAAACATTTACTTTGTGCTGTGGCTTGAGTGTGGGGCAAAATAATAATAGAAAGAAGTAATTTCTTCAGTGATCATCACACATGATCTCAAGAAGCAGAGGATAAATTGCAAACATTCATGAACCAAGGTGAACTTCTGAACACATGCGTCATGCTGCAGCTCATGTGCCGACCAGAATACTGAAGAGCAATGCTCCAGTGACCCTCGTGCACCCCGTCTGTCTCACATGAACACCAGCCACCCTAGCAGCTTTCTGAAATGGGCTCAACTATGCTAGGTTGGGTTAGACTGCCTAACCTAACCATGTAACCTCATCTAACCTTTCCCAGTCACAAGAGTTGCTGGGTGACTGCTCTCTCCCTTTCAATCTGGTGCATGAGCAAATAAAGTCAGACAGTGAACAGGCTGCCCTGGGAATGAGGCACCAGTCTGACCCTCTGAGGTCAGACAGAGCAACACACCAGCAGATCAAGTCAGGCACTGAGCAGGCTGCCTTGGGAGTGAGGCACTGGCCTGCTCCTCTCAGGTCAGACAAAGCAACACAGCACCACTGACTCACATGAGGTAATGTTGCGCATTGGGTCGGGCACGTCCGTCATCTCTCGTCTCCTCCGCTCCTCCTCGCCACCGTTACTCAAACTGGCCAGGGAAGGAAATGCACTCATCATTCGGTGGGTTGTAAGTTTAGCTGATCATGTTTACTGAAATTACATTGATCTCTCTAGCTATATACCAGGCTGGCAGCCCCACATAAAGTAGCCTGGACAAAGTACCACTAGACAGGCCACATTATTTCTAATTATTCTTATTGCATATTCTTGAGTCTCTCTCTCTCTCTCTCTCTCTCTCTCTCTCTCTCTCTCTCTCTCTCTCTCTCTCTCTCTCTGTACCCACGACCAGCTTCCCTCACAGACAGGAGATGTAACACAATGCAGGAGCCAGCCTGACCTGTGTGGGGGAACAGGGGGCAGAGGCTGCTGCTGCTTGGGTGGCATGGGGTGAGGCGGGGTGTGGTGACTGCTGCCAGAGCTGCTGGCAGGCGTGCCTCCCCCGCTGCCATGTGTGGGCACCTGTGGTGGCGGCAGTAGGAGTGGTGTGCGTGTGACCTCTGGTGTGCCCTGTGACCCGCTGTGACCTCCACTGCTCCCCAGGCTGCCCTCGGCTGTCACGCTATCCTCATCACTGTCTTCTGAGTCTGTTGGTTTTGTGTCAGTTATTATGGACAGGGGGAGAGAGAGAGAGAGAGAGAGAGAGAGAGAGAGAGAGAGAGAGAGAGAGAGAGAGAGAGAGAGAGAGAGAGAGAGAGAGAGAGAGAGAGAGAGAGAGAGAGAGAGAGAGAGAGAGAGAGAGAGAGAATCAAGTAAATATAAAAGTCTAATAATATAATGTCAGGTATTTACAATGTACTGTCCCTGAAAAAATGGATGACTAGGGCAAAAATCAACAAAAAAAAAAAAAAGTAGGTAAATACAAGGATGTGTAGAGGAAGACACAAGAAGGATGGACATTAGAAATCAGCAAGGACCAAACAAATGGCAGACTTGAAGACTACAGAGACTCACAAGGTGTCCAAACCTGTAAGGATTAAGGATTATGGATTTTTTATATAAAAGCCACTGACCAGAAGGATTGAAAACTTGAAAAAAGAAAGAAAAGCCCACTGGAATGTTAGTTCTCAAAGTATGTAAAGTCAAATAGAATAATCAAATATTGAAATAGTGTTTTAAAACCTCACTCTTGAAAGACTTCAAGTCATAGGAAGGTAGAAATACAGAGTTTACCAAAAAAAGGAAAGAATGACTGAGAATACTGGTTAACTCTTGCATTAAAGAGATGGACAGAGTAGGAGGGAGACAGTAGAACGTCTTCTGCAGCAAGGCTGTGAGAAGAGGGGAGCCATGCAGTTATTAAGATCAGAAAAACAATTAATGTGAAAATAGCCATAGTAGATGTCAAATAAGCATGGGTTAGGTTAGTTTAGAAGAAATTAGTCATGAGCACAAAAACTGAGAGACTCAAACAAATACTAGAGCCACAAGCTGCCCAACCCTGTAGGAAAAAATAAGGATGGTGATGAAAAAAATAAAGATGGTGATGAGGAAGGACAACAGTTCACAGGCAGATACACAAGCCATCCAACCCTGCAAGGATAGTGATGAGGAAGGGTGGAAGTCAACAGGCAGTTAAGACAAGCCATCCAACCCTGCAAGGAAAGACAAGGATGGTGAATAAGGATGGTGATGAGGAAGAATGACAGGAGGAGCTCACCTGAGTCACGGTGGTGCCTGTCAGGGGAGCGTGCTGTCATCACCGAGGACCGCTTGGAGGGCAGTGGCAGGTTCTTCGGCCGTGACTGGTACTGCGCCAGTGCCTCCTTGACCGCCTCCTGCCGCACCTCTGCAACACCCGGCCACACCATTAGTGCCTCGCCTCCCTGCCTGCTGCTCTGCTTCACTTGCCCTCACATGCCCGATACCCAATCCTCATTTATTGGCAGTGAAGTAAGGTATATCTTTGGTAACTAGGTATTTGCTGAATTCCTTCCTTTTTTTTTTTTTGTTGAGGTTAGTTTTGGAGTTTCTTTTTTATTAATGTGCTGCTTGCTTCTTTGCACATCACTATTTTTTTCTTTTAGCCTCTAAAAAGAGATTTTCTGGCAATTCTTTATGCATTTTGAATTAATCTGCAATTAGAATCTTACAAATCACTATCATTTATCTTCTCAACTTTCAGAGACTTAAGGAAAAAACTATTAAGTGATTTACAATAGAAAGAGTGACTGATATAAGTAATCTATCAAAAGAAAAGTTTTGTTGCATTTAGAATTAATCAGTAATCATGGTCTGCAGAAAATAACTTTTTTTTAACTTCCAAATGCTTAAAAATATACACATAAATGAACAAAAACTTGAGTGATCTACAAGAAGAAATAAGAGATTAGTACAAAATGCTTTAAAACTTATAAAAAAAATAAAAAAAAAGTTTCAAGTGTTCCCTCCTGTTGCCCTAACACTTGCCCTCACTGATCCCAGACACAGAGAAACAGAGAAAGCTGCCACATTTCAAGCTTCAGAACTAATGACAGACAACCAGACAACACTTCCCAGTGC
>NC_087180.1:700000-707500 GCF_035594125.1 Scylla paramamosain
CTCCACGCTCACCACAAACGCCACCACAAAGGCCCGTATCCTGAAACACTTCCGCGCGCCTTCAATTTATCTCTACTATATTCAAGTCTCTATAGTCGAAGTTACATTTTTTTTGGGGGGGGGATGTGTTTTCAAGGTTCTAGTGACAGATTAGCAAGATTTCCACATTACTAACAAAAGAAATACTCTTGAGAAATCGGCAGGTCATCGTTGTGGCCTTTGAAAACAGTCGTGGTGAGAGAGCAAAGTGTTTTAATTAAGAATACGATCCGAAGTGTCCTAGCCGCGATGCAACACCTGCTGCAAATATTCGAAGTCCGTGGCGGTGCTAATGCTCGCCATCACAGGGTTCTTGAATGCCTCAGGATCTCAGGACATTCTTTACAGAGGAGTCAAGTAGGTCTCTCTCTCTCTCTCTCTCTCTCTCTCTCTCTCTCTCTCTCTCTCTCTCTCTCTCTCTCTCAACCCCCTGTCACATAAAAAAAAAGAATCAACGGGCTTTGAATATGGTAAGTTGCAATCTTGTGGGTATATTTTTGTGTTTTATAGGTTCAATTCCTTGTTAAACTGTTACTGAAACCATGAAAGCAATCTTGAAAATTCCCTTCCTGCGACTTCTTGTACATAGTGTTGAGAGTAATCATAATGCAGTATCGAAACGTTAAAAAGTACTAAAGTAGAAGTAAATGACATGTTAAACTCTTCCAATAAACGTAACATCTTTCGTAATGGGAACATATAACAATAAGGGAAGCTGCAGGAAGCCACCAGTCCCACACGAGACGGTTCCTGTATAAAACACGCCTGCTCAATTCCACCTGTCATCCCCATCCATCAATTTGTCTAACCTTTCAAAGCTCCCTAACGATTCAAGGAGCCGATGACAGGTGAGGCACTGGGGTGACGGAATGACAATGTACAGGCGATGATAAAAAGATCTTGGAAGGTAAATAGATACATTAATAGTTGTAGTTGGCAAATGTTGACGTAACTTGAGTAAAACAAAATGGAAGGTGCAAGAAGCCATCAGGACTACACGTGGCAGTCACTGTGTAATAAGCTTTTTAAAGAGAGGTTTGACTAAGGGCTACAAAAATGCGGAAAAAAAGGCCCACTCAAGGTCTTAAACCCCAGAGTAGAGCCAAAAGGATTATCCAGAACCAAAGGGGTGTGTTGCGTATACCCACCTATCATCCCTGTCCATTTTGTCTGTCCTGAAGATCCCTACTGACTGGCACTACATAGCAACCTAATCGCTGCGGCCGCTCCAGTCACCTGCCACTCCATTTGATGACCATCTTCTCTTCAAACAATCAAGCTTTAACTCATTACTCGTTGCCTTGTTCCTAACGATCCTAACCCTTCAGATCGTATCCTTCATGTCCTTGCTGCACCTCTTATCACCTGAAGGCCTCGCTAAGATCCCTGTTAACCGAAATCTTGCTAATACTATCCATAGGTAAGCCCTTCAATCTCCTCACGTAAGGAATATCGTCCCTCTCATGTCTCCTTGTATTCTCGTCACCCTCTGCATCGCCTCCACCAGCCCCTGCCCCCCTACTGCAATACGCGAGCCAACACAGGAGCTAAGACTACTTGAGAGGAAAATTCATTATGTGGTGTATATAAGCTTCAGATTCTGTTGTGTTCCTGCTTCCTTCCTACAATAAGGGAATCAAGACCCGGACATAAACTTGAGGGGGGAATTTCCTTCTCTCTACTGTATACATTTCCTATCTTCATACACGGTAACGAAGGATTCTTTTGTCTGTGTTATATAGTTTCCATTTTCTACTCTGTTGCTGCTTCCCTTACAGTATCTAACACGACGTGAGAGGGAATTCCTGCCTATGGTATATACATTCGTCTCTTCATCAGATACGTCAGCCTCCTGCCTTCTTCCTACAAAACAGGAGCCAAGAACAAGATCTAACACGACTTGAGAGTAATTTTCCTTCAATTTGTGGTATACTCGTACTTTTGAGATACTGGGCAGCACCGGACACCGCTCCCTCTGTCCCCCGAGCGTCCCTCGCGGCTCTCCTCGCCTCGCCCCGGGACACAACACTGGAGCCTCTCCCCACAGCCACGACCCCCACCCCTCTCGGGTCACAGTCCACCGCCACCCACAAGCTGCCGGCGCCACGGAGTAGGGAGTGATACTGATTGTCCAAATAATGCTGGATGGAAGATACAGTAATTTATTTGACGTGGGACTGACAAAGACGCCCGCACACACACACACACACACACACACACACACACACACACACACACACACACACACACACACACACACACACACACACACACACACGTGTATACGACAAGCAGGCACACACACACACACACACACACACACACACACACACACACACACACACACACACACACACACACACACACACACACAGATACACTTCTCCTTAGTCTTCCAACACCATCTGTCCTTTCTGGCCACCACCATATCCTGAGGCGCTCACACTCACACACACACACACACACACACACACACACACACACACACACACACACACACACACACACAAACCCTCACCCCTGTCCAAGAGCTAGAGGCGGTGGTGGATAATCCTGCTTGCTGTCTGCGGAGGAGGAGGAGGAGGAGGAGGAGGAGGTGTACGCGGCGGCGGTCACACACTCGCACAGTCACACTCGCCTGTCAAACCTTAACTGAGTCCTCCTTCCTTAACTGGGTGTGGGCAAAGTGGTGAGGGGGGAGGGGGGAGAACGGGGAGTGTTGACCTCACCTCGCCTCGCCTCGTTTATTCCCTCACACACACACACACACACACACACACACATACAGCTTTGTTTTGATACCCGTGTTTTGATTTACAGCCTTGTTTTCCTTGCTTCCACTCATCACCATCACCACCACCATCACTTGCGTCACTTCACAACTCTATACTAACTAATGCACCATTTCCGTTCCGAAAGCACCACCATCACCATCACCACCACACCGCATTCGCCCCCAAGCATGTCTAACCCACAGCAACAGACACATTTCCCGAAGTGTTTGCGTCACACTGACACATAACACTTCCCCAGAACACACATGGCACACTAAGCAGACGCCGCGTAACGGGAAGGCAAGGCGTTAATGGGAAAGCTTCCAGTCTCCACTGACCACCACACATGCAGACTCAGCGTGTTTGCCAGCCACCCATGAAACTTTCCCGCCTCGTGTCCTGCTGACTCTGATTTCTCTCGCCGCTGTCTGTGAGTTCATCTTTCCTACTGGCTGTGAGAGAGAGAGAGAGAGAGAGAGAGAGAGAGAGAGAGAGAGAGAGAGAGAGAGAGAGAGAGAGAGGACAAAGGACATCCAGCACCGCGGCAGCAGTGTACTCAGCAGCACGCGTTGATCCAGAGTCAAGGACAGAGCAGTGACCCGCAGCGGGCGAACCCAAGACGCGATGCTGCGGCTCACGTGGCCAGGCTCTGCTGCATCACCGGGCCTGCAGCAGGTGCGCCCACGCCTCCCCAGGGCTGCACCACCTGGGGCAAAGATGACACCTCCGGCGAGCCCTGCCGCAGACAGTGCTTACATCAAGGTGGCTGGTGGGGAGACGCAACGTGGTGAGTGGTGACAGCAGCAGGCCGCACCAGTCACCACAAGGCGCCTCTCATCTCTTCGCGGCCGTGACGTCAACCTAACCCAAACGTCACTCAGCGGGCCGCGCCTCCGCCATTCGGCAGGACGACTACCTCTCGGACCAGAAGGATCCTCGGCAGCCGTGATGCCTGGCATCGCCCGGCGAGCCGACGACTCTCGGTGACGTGGTGGTGATCACCAATTTAGTGCAGCAAGGTGAGAGGTGAGTCAGGCAACTCGTCTAGCGGGCAGCAGACAGGCGGCGACCCGTCCCTCCGCACCCCGGCCACCCGCTCGCCTGTCTGCCTCGCCCTCTGTACCACAAGGCCTACACATCAACAAAGGGAATGCATCCACACTGGTCGCCTCAACCAAAGCTTCGCATCCCGGCAGCTGTCCTAGCGGCACACGTGCCCTGCCCGGGCCGTCACGGCCTGTGCCACTGTGCGCCGCGGCGACCTTCAAACCTGTCTGGCTGGCAGAGCGGCGGCGCAGGCTGAGGCTGAGGCCGCCACGAGTGTTTGGTGCTGCCTTGATAACACTCACGCGCCCACCACACCCACGGCCTGGCTGGCTTCCTGTTCACAGCGGGCAGTGAGTCACCTTGGCGTGGTGATCACACACGAGAAATAAACTTCACAATTAAAGCAAAGTATGCCTACCAATGCTTGATTAATTTTCCCCTCTGTAGTTGCCTCGCTGTTTCCGTGAGTGGCCCTCGTGCCCAACACAGCGCCAGCCCGCAGCCCTTCACAGCCGCCTCTTGCCACACACCTGCCGCAGCTCATAGGGAGGTGACATCATAAGTCACATCGCCTACGTCACCAACACGTCATACAAAACGTACCTGCGCCTCTCTTCCTCCAGCGGCGGAGCGACGCCCTGGCGAAGGACTCCCTCTCTATCATGGCGCAGGAGTGGCCCCGGCGGGCGTGAGGCGGTGCAGGTGCGTCACTTTCACTTCCTTCCTGCAGCAGGTGTCCAGCGCACCACCGGCTCCTCGCCTTAGATCCGCCCACGGTCACTCTGCCTCACACGAATCACTTCCTAATTTTTATTCACCACATAACTTTGCGGCCTTTCCCTTCACTGCACTGAACGCCGACCCCTCACTGCAGGACACTGACTAGACACGGGCACGGGTACTGCATCAAGCTGGGCATGGGCGCGACGCCTTGCTGAAGCTCGCAACATGCAACAGGTTCGCGAGGAGTGGCGTCCTGGCCCGCGGAAGCCGCATCCGTCCCGCACCACTGTCCATGTAAGACTGAGGGCGGGCGGGCAGCTGAGCCGCTGACTGACTGACTGCCTGACGTCGCTGCTCGCTGTGGCCTCCGTATCTACTGCTGCTGCTGCTGCTGCCGCCTAACCTGGCGAGGGAGCGCCTGCCACCACACAGTGACGAGCCTGAAGGACACTACAACACCTGTGTGCAGGACAATCAAGGCTCATCACACACACACACACACACACACACACACACACACACACACACACACACACCAGTAACAGTCCCCTCACCATTCCCTCCCTCCCAGCCGTGCACGTGTGGCTGGTGGGCTGTGCTACCCTCAGTGCAGTGCGTGCTGACGTGCTGACGTGCTCACCACCACTCCGTGCTTGGTTATTCATCACGAGGATACTCAGGCGGTGCTGCCTCATCTCCACTGTCCCGAGAGGCGTGCCTGCGAGTCTGTTCCACGCGACACCCTGGCAGGGGGAGGGGGGAATGGGAAGGAGAGGCGCTTCCCGCGGCATTAACGCCGGTAACGCGACCTGCGGCCCAATGCAGTGACAACACAGGCCGGGAGCCGCTGCCTGCACGCCGCCAACTTAATAACGGGTTCAGGAAAACTCGTCTGTCCTGTTTGTTCAGCGGCGAGCCTGGGAGCGTGCGTCCCCGCGTCGCGACATTACTCCACAACCCCGCGCCATAATACACCACAACACACCACCACCCACAACCCTGCACCACAACACACCACCACACAACCCTGCGCCACAACACACCCACCACACAACCCTGCACCACAACACACCACCACACAACCCTGCACCACAACACACCACCACACAACCCTGCACCACAACACACCACCACACAACCCTGCGCCACAACACACCACCACACAACCCTGCACCACAACACACCACCACACAACCCTGCGCCACAACACACCACCACACAACCCTGCGCCACAACACACAACCACACAACCTTGCACCACAACACACCACCACACAACCCTGCGCCACAACACACACACCACACACAGCACTGAAGGGCCCATTTTTTTTGTCATTTTTTTTGTGGTGTGTGATGAAGACAACCTTCACTCATTTCTTTGCCACTTCAGCTTCCCGACTCTCTTCTGTAATGTCTGATTAGAGTTTCAACAAAAAAATATTCTTCGTCCCCATCCTTCTCCTCTTCCTCCTCCTCTTCTTCCTCCGTCGTTTCCCCGAGTGAAGAGACTAAACAACCTTTTCTCCTCCTTTATCCTTAGCATGTTGCATTGTTTCCTACGTATCAGGAATTACACTGAAACTAAGTACTTCTCCTCCTCCCTCTTTCTTCTCCTCTCCCTTCAACGTTTTACCATTTAATCTCTATTACATTAACAGGTTGTATTGTCAGCTGGCGAGGTTTTCAAGGGCGTTTTCATGATTACAGTGATAGTTTGACAAGGTTTCTACATTAAGCATGGCAGAAACATGCACGAAAACCCGACTCGCCATCTTTGTGGCTTTTGAAAATAGTTCTGATGGGAGAACAAAGCGTCTCAATTGAGGATATGTAGCGAAACTCCTCACACAGCGCGAACTGACGTCACCTAGCCCGCCAGGAAGGGTGCACAACCTTGTTCTCTCTCTCTCTCTCTCTCTCTCTCTCTCTCTCTCTCTCTCTCTCTCTCTCTCTCTGACGCACAGTTTAGCTAATTTTATACGTGGTAATCCTAAAAAGAAAAGACAGGGTATTGTTAGGTTCTGTCAGTCCGGTCGCCTGACAAGAGCCGTTTACAGTCCATGCAACATCTCAGCCACTTTACGCACTTTTTCAAGCACGCCCAGGAAGGATCGCCGAGATTGTTTCCTTCACCTTTCCGTCTCCTTTCTTTCCACGACGGGTAGTACAGCCAAGAATTACACACACACTTCTATGTTTTAAGTTTTGTTTTCCAGTTTTCTTCACCTTTCCGTCTCCTCTCTTCCCACGACGGGCAGCACAGCCAATAATTACACATATTTTTACGTTTCAAGTCTTCCGTTTCCAGTATCCTGTCTCACCACGGCTTGGTTCGCAGCGACATTCCTCCCACAGCTCCCACTGGCGTCACATCACTCGTCAGGGAGGGTTGCTAAGCTTCACTTTTCTGTCTCCTCTCTCTCCACGGCAGGCAGGATGGCCAGTTTAATAATTTTACGTACAGTATCGAGTTTTCCCGTTTCAAGTATCCTGTTTCCTCCAAATGAACTGATAGCAGAATTTGTTTTACGTATTTTACTTGGCAGTTTTACATAAGACTATGTTGCTTTCAGACAAAAACTCCCGCCTTCCACCTGCTGCCCTCTCCCCCACCAAACAACTTCTATGGCTCTCCCAATGAGCAGTCACGTGAAGAGTTCCTTAACCTAACCTTACCTAATTGAAAAAAAAAATATTAAATCACACACACACAAAAAAAAAAAAAAAAAAAAAAAAAACTACATGAACAGTAATTCGGAAACCAACACTCGACGCTCATAGATTTTCAATGTCTAGCCAGTGTGATGTCGAGAGATGTGACCGCAGGACCCAAGAAATGTCTGTGTGATTGGTAATTAGGAAGAAGTATCAGACTACGAAAACACACTTCAACGCATTGTAAGCTGGAAGTCACGTT
>NC_087180.1:712500-717500 GCF_035594125.1 Scylla paramamosain
GACATGAAACTGAAGAGAAGAGAAGGCAATGCACAGTGGGCGTGTGTGAGGCGCGGTAGGCAGAGAACTTAAGACTGGCAAACTTTGATCAACACTGTAGGCTGGGCACTTGAGACTGAAGACTTTTGAGCAAGACTGTACGCAGAGGACCTAAGACTGTCGAATTCTGAGCAACACTGTAGGCAGACGACTTAAGATTGAAGACTTTTGAGCAGGACTGTACGCAGAGGACCTAAGACTGTCGAATTCTGAGCAACACTGTAGGTAGACGACTTAAGATTGAAGACTTTTGAGTAGGACTGTACGCAGAGGACCTAAGACTGTCGAATTTTGAGCAACACTGTAGGCAGACGAGATAAGATTGAAGACTTTTGAGCAACACTGTAGGTAAACGACTTAATACTGAATATTTTGAGCGACACAGTGGACAAAGGACTAAAAACTGAAAACTTTTGACCAACACTGTAGAAAGAGGAATTAACACTGAAGATTTCCGAGCAAGACTGTAACTTGGGAATGTGAGGCACGCGGGAACTTTAGTGAACAGGAAATGAAAGTTTACCGTCACTCGCCTTGCTTCCCGGAGACACGTCACCCGCCACAACACAGGAGGCGAGACGACACACACACACACACACACACACACACACACACACACACACACACACACACACACACACACACACACAGCCTGTCCCTGTCCCAACTTTGGTCCCAACGCCCCGCCGCCCTTCGCACCTTCCCGGGTCACACTCACTACAGAGGGTCACTTTCTACACACACACACACACACACACACACACACACACACACACACACACACACACACACACACACACGACTCCTCCCCATCATCTGTCGCTCCTATTTGGCGCCCGTGACCTCATCCCACACACACACAAACAAACACACACACACACACACACACACACACACACACACACACACACACGCCGAGGGGAAGGGGGGTCTGCGTGGGGTGTACCTGTAGGAATGATCGTCTGCCTGTCTGGTGGTGGTGGTGGCAGTACTACTACTACTACTACTACTACTACTACTACTACTAATACTACTACTACTACTACTACCACCACCACCACAGCTATTACTACATACTAATAATAATGATAACAAAAACGATAATAGACCTTTGAGGAGGAGGAGGAGGAGGAGGAGGAGGAGGAGGAGGAGGAGGAGGAGGAGGAGGAGGAGGAGAAGGAGGAGAAATGGAAGAGATCAAAGAAAAAAAAGTGATGTTAAGAATATGAAGATTAAAAAAAAAGAAAGAAACAAGAGGTAAGATCATTGATAACTCATGGGAAAATAAAAAGAATAAAATAAATAAATAAACACAAAACTAACAAAACAGCAACAGACAATTAATACGAGGAGGAGGAGGAGGAGGAGGAGGAGGAGGAGGAGGAGGAGGAGGAGGAGAGATATGGTGTGATAATCTGCAAACGTTTATCCTTGTTTGCTCTTTCCTGTTTACTAACCCTGACACACACACACACACACACACACACACACACACACACACACACACAATTATCGTCACTAAATCAACACGTATTTTTTCTATTATTTTTTTTTTTAATATTCACAAATTCACAAACAAACTAAACATCAGTGTCTCCATCTAAGTTTTTTTTATTTATTTATTTTTTGCTTCCTTTTTTGTATTTTCTTTTTCCTTTGCTATCTTACCTTGATCTGTCTCTCTAAGTAGGCGTCTCTCTCTCTCTCTCTCTCTCTCTCTCTCTCTCTCTCTCTCTCTCTCTCTCTCTCTCTCTCTCTCTCTCTCTCTCTCTCTCTAAGGTCACATCCTTCCCGCCGCTACTGAACATTTGACATTAACTTGGCACTAACCATCTCTCTCTCTCTCTCTCTCTCTCTCTCTGTGTGTGTGTGTGTGTGTGTGTGTGTGTGTGTGTGTGTGTGTGTGTGTGTGTGTGTGTGTGTGTGTGTGTGTGTGTGTGTGTGTGTGTGTGTGTGTGTGTGTGTGTGTGTAGGCGTGACATGGCAATCGTTTTAGCAATACAAAAATGGAATATAGTCTTCAACATTTTTTATATCTTCTTTTTTTGTAAGAGACCTTCAACTCTCTCTCTCTCTCTCTCTCTCTCTCTCTCTCTCTCTCTCTCTCTCTCTCTCTCTCTGTGTGTGTGTGTGTGTGTGTGTGTGTGTGTGTGTGTGTGTGTGTGTGTGTGTGTGTGTGTGTGTGTGTGTGTGTGTGTGTGTGTGTGTGTACAGTAAGCTGCTTGTATTCTGACTAGAGATGTATGTATGTACGAGTATGTATGTATGTATGTATGTATGTATGTATGTACTCGTATGTAACTAGACATATAGGGCAGATTCATGGCTGTGGGCGTGGGCGTGGGCGTGATACTTGTCAGGAAACCAGGAGACGTTGGTGTGGGAAGGAAGGAGAAAGAAAAGGAAGGAGGAATGGAGGACAAGAGAGAGAGAGAGAGAGAGAGAGAGAGAGAGAGAGAGAGAGAGAGAGAGAGAGAGAGAGAGAGAGAGAGAGAGAGAGAGAGAGAGAGAGAGAGAGAGAGAGAGAAACGAATAATAATAAAATGCATCGTGTAAGTTTCCGACACACACACACACACACACACACACACACACACACACACACACACACACACACACACACACACACACACACACACACAAGCCGAGTCAATCCTTAAGAGCAAAGAAGAACGTGACTGTGTGTGTGTGTGTGTGTGTGTGTGTGTGTGTGTGTGTGTGTGTGTGTGTGTGTGTGTGTGTGTGTGTGTGTGTGTGTGTGAGAGTGTGTGTGTGTGTGTGTAGGAGTGACAGTGATGGGAGGGAGGGAGGGAGAGAAGAAAGAGGAGGAGAGGAACTTAATGTTGGAGACTCATCTTCTAGTGGGGGTTGCAGAGAGAGAGAGAGAGAGAGAGAGAGAGAGAGAGAGAGAGAGAGAGAGAGAGAGAGAGAGAGAGAGAGAGAGAGAGAGAGAGAGAGAGAGAGAGAGAGAGAGAGAGAGAGAGAGAGGAATTCTTTGAACTTCCCGCCAATTGTTGTTTGAAGGATTTGATGCGATAAAATCTGATCTTCTTAGGTCTCTCTCTCTCTCTCTCTCTCTCTCTCTCTCTCTCTCTCTCTCTCTCTCTCTCTCTCTCTCTCTCTCTCTCTCACTTTCATTTGCTTCTTACTTTCTCCTTTTCCTTCCTGCATTCTCATCATTTTCTTCCTTTCCTCTTCCTCGTCCTCCTCTCCTTCTTTTCTCTCACATCAAACTAATCTTTCCTTCTTCCACCTCTCCCTCTTCTATCTCCTTTCCATCCTTCTTCGTCTTCCTCTCTCCCTCCTTTCTCCTTCCCTATATACCCATCTTTCATCCCCACACTCCTCCTCTCTCTCCTCTCCACTCCCTTCATGTACATCTTCCAATCCTGCCTTCCTGTCTTGCCTTTCCGCCCTACTTCCTGTCTCGTCCTCCCCCGTCTCCCTCCTCTTCCCGCCGCCGTGTCTGCTCTGTGTCTGGCATTAACTAGGCACTGGCACCCGCAGCTCATAATGGCCCTTACCTGTTGCTCGACCTACCTACACCTCGCCCTGCCCAACTGACCCTCCCTTCACTCCTTCTCCCTCCCTTCTCTTTGTAATCAACGTTTGGTTCTCCCTTTAAAGGTAATTTTCAAAGGGCACACAGGTGACTAGTCTGAATCTCGTGTGTGTGTGTGTGTGTGTGTGTGTGTGTGTGTGTGTGTGTGTGTGTGTGTGTGTGTGTGTGTGTGTGTGTGTTTCCTGTTAGTAATGGGGAATTTTTGTTAAGCTGTCACTGGAATGATGCTATTCATATTATCGCCAGATTCATGAAAAACAATGAACATCTCAGTTATTTCCACTCCAGCCTGTTAAACTCTGGCTAGAATCATGGAAACACCCTTGAAAACCTAAACAACTTCCATTACAGCCTGTTAAACTATTGCTGGAATCACGAAAACACACTTGAAAACCTCAATACCTTTCACTACAGCTCGTTAAACTATTGCTAGAAAAATGGGAACATCATTGAAAACCCAAACAACTTTCATAAGAGCTTGTTAAACTTTCTTTACAGCCTGTTAAACTATTGCTAGAATAAATAAAACAACATTGAAAGTCGAAATAAGTTCCACAGAAAGCTAGAATCATGAAAACCACAACAACTTCCATTTGAGCCTGTTAAGCTATCATGAAAATACCCCTGAACCTCATTATTACTTCCTCTGCAGCTTGACAAAAAGCAGTCGAAATGAGACGACGAAAAGTTTGTAATGATGATGATAATGATGATGATAGTGATGGTAATGGTGATGATAATGATAGTGACGGTAATGATGATGATGATGATGATGATAACAATGACAATGACTCCTTTCAGAAGACGCAGACGGGGCGGGAAAGCCTTCATTACTCATCATGTTCCTATGTACAGTGAGGTAAGTCTGGCGCATGACTCACGCCTCGTCAGGACGCGGGGCAGAGAGGCGGGCACGTGTGTGTGTGTGTGTGTGTGTGTGTGTGTGTGTGTGTGTGTGTGTGTGTGTGTGTGTGTGTGTGTGTTGACTCGATCATTTCAAGACGAAGCAAATTTTGCTTTTTAGGAACTTTGGTTAATTTGGAAATAATCGTATATATATATTTTTTTCCTTTTGTTTAAAATCACGTTCCTATTTTTATTTCTTCTCCTCCCACTTACAAATCCCCTACGTCACTTAACAGCCCCTCATCAATCACTTAACAGTCCCCAAACAGTCACGAAACATTCCCCTGACAGTCACGTAACAGTTCCCAGTCACGTAACAGTCCATAAAGTCATACAACAGTCCCCAAACAATAACGTCATATTTTGCAGTTTTTAGTCCACATAATGTTTGCAGGTGGCTGTAGAACGAGAAGAAATGTCTCAGAGTGAAGGAAGACGTAGGAAAAAGCAGCGAAAGTAGGTGGGATAAAACGGGATAATGTTTATGAATACG
>NC_087180.1:722500-725000 GCF_035594125.1 Scylla paramamosain
GTCGACCGCGCCGGGGAGCACCGCCTCTCAGAGGTCAGAGTGGCCAGAGAGACGCGGCCAGGTGGGCGAACCAGCCCGCCGCGGCGCTACGTACCCTGGTTGGGGTCCCGGATGACATAGGGCTGCAGCAGGCGCGCCTTCTTCTTCTCGTAGCCCTTCTGCGTGATGTCACCTGCGGGAGGAAAGGCAGGTGAGTATTGTCTGTAGTGGTGGTGGTGGTGGTAGTAATAACAGTAGTAGCAGTAGCAGTAGCAGTAGCAGTAGCAGCAGTACCAGCAGCAGTAGTACTAATGGTAGTGGTGGTGGCAGTAGTAGTAGTAGTAGTAGTAGTAGTAGTAGTAGTAGTAGTAGTAGTAGTAGTAATAATAATAATAATAATAATAATAATAATAATAATAATAATAATAATAATAATAATAATAATAATAATAGTAGTAGTAGTAGTAGTAGTGAGAGTACATGCACACAATCCCCCCCCCACACAAACACACACACACACACACATCTTTGTCCTGCAGACTCGCGGAAAAAAAAAATTCTGTAGGTTAAAGAAAAAAGTTAAATTCAATATTTTCTCTCTTTTCTCCTTTTTGTGTTTGTGTTCACGGCAACAGTGGCAGCAGCAGCAGCAGCAGCAGCAGCAGCAGCAGAAACAAATCTTCCCCTTCCCTTCCCTCCACCTCATTCTTCCCTCCTTTCTTCCCTTCCATTCCATTCCTGCCTTTCTTTTCCTCCCCTTCCTTCCTTCCCTTCCTCCCTTTCTTTTCCCTCTCCTCCATTCCTTTTTTTTCTTTTCTTCCCTTACCCTCCCTTCCTTTCCATTTCCTTACCTCACCCCACCTGCCTTCCCTCCCCTCATCCCTCCATCACCTCACCTGCCTCCCCTCACTCTGCCTTCCTTCCCCTCATCCCTCCCTGCCTCCCTTCATTCCGTTGTACTCAATCTGGCATAATTTCACCCCATCTGTCATCCCGTCACCCCGCCATCCTCCCTCCCCCCACTATTAACATACGTAGCGTTCATACTAGATAAATGAATAGGTGAAATAAATGGATAGAATAAAAAAAATCATTGTAGTTCTGTAAAATATAGAAAAAATAATAAAACAGTAGTTTCTATAATAATAATAATAACAATAATAATAATAATAATAATAATAATAATAATTATTATTATTATAATAATAATAATAATAATAATAATTATAATAATAATAATAATAATAATAATAATAATAATAATAATAATAATAATAATAATAATAATAATAATTTAATTTTAAATACCAAAATAACATACCTTGAGAAAGAGAGAGAGAGAGAGAGAGAGAGAGAGAGAGAGAGAGAGAGAGAGAGAGAGAGAGAGAGAGAGAGAGAGAGAGAGAGTCGATGTAAGCTCTTTATTTATCTAGAGTGGAACATATAAAAAGATAAACTTTAAATTCCACCGGTCTTCCATTCTCTCCACCTGATCCACCAGTCTGCTCACCCCCCGGCTGTGGTGGTGGTGGTGGTGGTAGTGGTGGTGGAAAGGGAATAAGAGGAGAAGAAGGAGGAGGAAGAAGAGAACAGGGAAAAGGAGAAGGAGGAGTAGGAGAAGAAAAAAAGGAAGATAAGAAAGAGGAGGAGGAGGAGGAGGAGGAGGAGGAGGAGGAGGAGGAGGAGGAGGAGGAGGAGGAGGAGGAGGAGGAGGAGGAGGAGGTGGTGGTGGTAAATTAATGATACTGCTGCTACTGCTGCTGCTGCTGCTGCTACTACTACTACTACTACTACTACTACTACTACTACTACTACTACTACTACTACTACTACTATAGCAATAACAACAACTACTACTACTAGTCTCCAAAACCCCACAGCCAACCCCCTCCCCTTCCCCCCCCCCTCTCTCTCTCTCTCTCTCTCTCTCTCTCTCTCTCTCTCTCTCTCTCTCTCTCTCTCTCTCTCTCTCTCTTCCTTCATTATGCATACCATTAATTTGATCAATAAACTCTACCCGCACCACAGACGCGCCTCCGCCTTCTATCCCTGGGGAGAGAGAGAGAGGGAGAGGGAGAGGGAGAGGGAGAGGGAGAGGGAGAGGGAGAAGGAAGTGATAAGGCCAGTGCGGAAGTGGCTGGATACTGAGGGAGAGGGCGATGGGTACACTCTCTCTCTCTCTCTCTCTCTCTCTCTCTCTCTCTCTCTCTCTCTCTCTCTCTCTCAGGCGCCGCCACTCTATAAGCACATTTTCCGACAACTCCGGTTTCCATCAACTTTTGCCTCATTCCGTTTTCTTTTGTCTGCATCGTCAAAGAGAAAATCCATTGTTTGTAATGTTGAGATATGCTGAGTAAGCCTTATTATATATAAAAAAAAAGATACAATAGATTAAAAAAAAATAAAGCTTAGTATCACAAGTAGCTACATTTAATTTGTGGATATACATCAGCAAACAGCGGCTGGCGAGACTCGATGATGTTAATTTTGGAAGGTCTCTACTCCTCTGCTCGTGCACGCT
>NC_087180.1:730000-732500 GCF_035594125.1 Scylla paramamosain
GAAATGGTATGAAAACACGCTAATTGTCTTTGGAGGAGGAGGAGGAGGAGGAGGAGGAGGAGGAGGAGGAGGAGGAGGAGGAGGAGGAGGAGGAAGAGGAGGAGGAGGAGGAGGGAGAAGAAAAGAGAAAAAATGGGACAGGTATACGAAAAAATAAAGAGAAGTACAGAGAGAAAATGAATAAATAAATAAATACAAATAACAGTGAAGAAGAGGAATATATGGAAAGGCAAAGACAGACAGACAGACAGACAGACAGAAAGACGGAGGGAGGGAGGCCAAGTAGGAATGTTACAGGAGGGCGGCGGGAGAAGTGCCGGCGGGAGGGGCGGGGCGGCGCGTCTTACCCTCCTCCAGGCTGTCGTAGTCGTCGTAGTCACTGTACAGGGTCTGGTAGCGACGACCCCTGGAAGCCTCGAGGTCCTGGATCCAAGAGCGCAGGTCGTCTATTTTGAGCAGCGCCTCTAGGTCGAAGTGCAGGGCGGGGGCGGGGCTCGGGTGAAGGAAGCCACCGAGGCGTCCCCCAGGGTAGGGATCCATGGTTGTTTCATGCACTACCTCCTCCTGGGGCGCTTCCACATGTCCCCGCCGCCACGCCTCGCCCACGCACGCCCCAGCCAGCGTAACGGTAGCACTGCAGCACCACCACACTGCACAGTAACACTACAACTGTCTCGCCTTCACTGCAATACCACGACTGTCTCTTCGCGTCTATCTCGTTCTGCTAATAAGATCACATTCTCAGGTCGTGACGCCCTCACAATGACCACCACTAAGCTATTGCCATCAAGGGACGACCGTGATTCAGGCGGGTCGTCGGAGCTGCGAGGGTCGTGTGCGCAGCGTGACTAGCGGTCTGCCTACTCGCTACTCGCGGCCAGACGGAGGCGCGGCACAGGCAACACCCGCTTCTCGCCAAGACTTGTTTGACAGCAGGCCAACACACCGCGGGCCTTGCAGCGCCGCCCGCACCAAGCACCGCCCTTTGCTCAAACTATCACCACCATCACCACCACCACCACCACAAAAACAACTTCACCCTCACAACCACCACCAACAACAGCAACCATAACCATACGAATAAAATAAAAAATATTCAGCTAAAAGATTAACACACACACACACACACACACACACACACAACAGGTCCTCCACCCCAACACACAAACACACACACACGCACCTCCTGAGGGCACGCCACACAGCTGCGCCTCTTCCCTCCCTCCCTCCCTCTCTCTCACTCCCTCCCTTCCTATCAAAATACATCGTCCTCTTTTTTTCCTTCCTTATCTCGCTTCTCATCTTACTCTCTCCACCTTTACCAGTACTTGCTCTTTTCCGTGCTCTCTGTGATCTATCTCTCATATCTTGCCCATTTCTCTCTCTCTCTCTCTCTCTCTCTCTCTCTCTCTCTCTCTCTCTCTCTCTCTCTCTCTCTCTCTCTCTCTCTCTCTCACTCTGCTTCGTCACCGTGTACAGTTTCCTCACAAACAAGTGTAAATGGACCCCAGTGTTGAAAGTAATAATAATAATAGTGCAAGGTACTGAGGAGGAGGAGGAGGAGGAGGAGGAGGAGGAGGAGGAGGAGGAGGAGGAGGAGGAGGAGGAGGAGGAGGAGGAGGAAGGATGATGAAAGGGATGAGGTGGGAGAGTATAGTGGGTGAATGAAAAGATGTAGAAGGAGAGGAGGAGGAGGAGGAGGAGGAGGAGGAGGAGGAGGAGGAGGAGGAGGAGGAGGAGGAGGAGGAGGAGGAGGAGGAGGAGGAAGAGGAGGAGGACACTGATGCCTGACTCATCCTCAGACAATCTCTCTCTCTCTCTCTCCTTCTTAGAAAAATTCTGATATTGTTTAAATTCTACACACTCTCATTCCACGCCCCGCCCACCCTCACCCCACGCCCCGCCCACCCTCACCCCTACATCCCCCCACCCACCACAACCCTACACCCCCATCCACCTTCACCCAACTTCCTTCATCCATACAGCGGCCCATCCACCTCTCCCTCATCATCCACCCCTCACCCCGCCCACCCCGCCCACTCACTCACGCCCACTACACCACATGAAGTGTATTTCCCGTGAACACAAACACTGTTATCTCCACGAGGTGAACCAACTCTCTCTCTCTCTCTCTCTCTCTCTCTCTCTCTCTCTCTCTCTCTCTCTCTCTCTCTCTCTCTCTCTCCCAGCCACATTACAAGACACAATTTTCTTTATTTTCTTTACATTTACTCTATTGTTTCTCTCACGCGGCGCATCATTGAGACTGACGTGTCCTCGACTTGTCCTCACTAAGGTACTGATGTCCTCGCTAAGGTACTGGTGTCCCAATTGTCCTAGCTAAATTACAGTTGTCCTCGTCTCGTCCTCGCTAGCCTACAACTTCGTGCTATTAAGTTACTGGTGTCCTGGCCCTGTCCTCGCTAAGTTACTGGTGTCCTGGCCCTGTCCTCGCTCTTACTGGTGTCCTGGCCCTGTCCTCGCTCTTACTGGTGTCCTG
>NC_087180.1:742500-745000 GCF_035594125.1 Scylla paramamosain
TCCACACTGTGCCTCCACCTCCTCCCTCCTGCTCTTCCACCCACCAACCCCCACAAACTCATCCACACACCCACCCATCCACTCTCCTTCAATACCCCCCTCCTCCTCCTCCTCCTCTTACTTTACTTCCTCTCCCATTCATTCACCAAACTCTCTCTCTCTCTCTCTCTCTCTCTCTCTCTCTCTCTCTCTCTCTCTCTCTCTCTCTCTCTCTCTCTCTTCCACCCATTACCTCCCCGTCTCACTCAACTCTCCCACATGACCCAACACTCAAAATCCTACCCATTCATCCACCATTCCTTTCACAGCCTCTCTGAACCACATCTTCCTTGCCTCACTCCACCCACTCCACCTCTTCCACCCTTCCACCCTGCCTGATCCCACAGCACGGTAGGGGAAAGGGTACAGGGGATGTGAGGGGCGAGGAAGAACGAGAAAGGATACGAGGAACGAACAGCGGAGCATAAAATGGGGTGATGCAACTCGTGGGGTAAGGAGTGACTGAAGTAGTAGTAGTAGTAGTAGTAGTAGTAGTAGTAGTAGTAGTAGTAGTAGTAGTAGTATGAATGTATGTATGTATGTATATATGTTATTTCTATGCTTTAATTTTTTTCTTTCCTCTTACACATTTATTTTAGTACAACATTTATTTATCTAATGGTACGTGTGTGTGTTTGTGTGTGTGTGTGTGTGTGTGTGTGTGTGTGTGTGTGTGTGTGTGTGTGTGTGTGTGTGTGTGTGTGTGTGTGTGTGTGTGTGTTAGTTTCCAAGAGTCGCACCATTCTACAGCACAATCAAAACACCATCACTCATCGGCCCGTCTCTCAATCCCAGCTTTTCCTTCAGGCCTGTGAGATAAGGTACCCAACACACCTCTGCTTGCCCTTCCTTTCTGTTCCCTTGTGCACGTTCGGATTCTGCAGCGGGTAGCGATCTGGGAGCAACGGTACACGCTCACCAGGGAACCGCAAAGCCACGAGGCAGGTGAACACGGCAGTAACAACAATAAAACAACGAGAACACTGCACCACACACACACACACACACACACACACACACACACACACACACACCACCGCTAGTTTCCTTCCCTCGCCTCAATCCACACAATTTGGTGATGATGCTGTCTGGTATTCGTAACGGCCCGCTTCCGCTGTGGTGATGTGGTGGTGTGGTTGTGGTGAAGTCAAGATTCCGGTGCGTGAGTTGTTTGGATGGGAAGTGAGGGAGAAATGGGACTAACTGAGTGATGGGAATGTTTGTTCCTTCTCTCGTTTTTCCCTATCGCTTTTTGAGGAAACTAAGATGCACTGAGTTTTTATTTTATTTTTTTCCTTTTTATTATAACTTCAATCCACCTTTCTATTTGCCATGTCGGAAATTGCTTGAAGGCAAAATCGGGGCTGTTTGCTTGCTTACTGCCTATCCAGTCTTTCCTTCTCGCCTGTGGGAATACTGAGACCAAAGATTTGTATGTTACTTCCACGTATTCTTCCTGCTTCTATTTTCTCTGACTCGGTGCTTGTTGCCTGTTATTTTCTCTATCGCCTTGGGAAACACTGAAAAACATGGGCGCTTGTGTGTTACTGCTACTTCTGCTGTTTCTGATTCCTCTGTCGGTCAATGCTTTAAGACAGAAGACCCCTGATTAAATACTTGCTAACTTCCCTGCTGTTTCCCATCGCCTCTGCTAACACTGAGGAGTAAATGATGTCTGTATTGAACTTGTATTTCTGCTGACAAGTGATTTTAATTCTGCTTGTAATTCTTCTGCCAGAAAGTTATCAAGGAAAAAAAAAAAAAAAAACAAGTGGACTGCCTGAGTGCTTGCTACTTCTCAGCCTGTTCCTTGTGGCCTCTGCTAGTACTTGGGAGCGTGGGTTGTCTGTGTTACTTCTTTTTCTCCTGACGAAGGGAAGAGTATAGGGATTTGCTTAAGGAAAAAATAATAAAATAAAATAAAAGGGACTGCCTGTGTGCTTGATACTTCTCAGCCTGTTCTTTGTCACCTTTGCTGATATCTGGGAGCGTGGGTTGCCTGTGTTACTTCTGCTTCTCCTGACGAAGGGCAGAGTAAAGGGAATCGTTTAAGGGAATAAAAAAATAATAATAAAAAAGGAGGCTAATTAACAGTTGCTTCCTTTATATATCAGTTAAGAAACAAAGGAAAATAAGATGGAATTATTTGCTACCTCTCTTGTAACAAAGTCATGGTAAGGCGTCGCTTGCTCACTTCACTGCTACTGCTGGCGGACGCTGCTCACGGAGGAAAAGGAACGGGTGACTGCTGCCTCCCTTGAAATCCCTTGAAATCTCGCCTTTACCAAACAGATCAGCGGTTAGTTGTCTGTGTTTCATGCCTACTTATGCTGGCGGAAGCTGATAAAAATGAATTGCTCGAGAGGAAAATAAATAAATAAATAAATAAAATAAATAAATAAACAAATATATAAATAACAAGGGTCCTCTTGAAATAAAGGGTCCTCTTGAAATCTTGCCG
>NC_087180.1:750000-757500 GCF_035594125.1 Scylla paramamosain
TGTCTCATATTTTGAAGCCAGCTGTCACCTCATTAAGAATGTTTCCAAAGGCCACACAAATTATTCATCCGGTTTTTATTTTTTTTTCTCTCTCTCTCTCTTCGCTAATGAAACAGAATCATTCTCCAGATCCTTCTTCTCGTATCACGAAAACATTGATAACTCCCATGACAAATTGTTAAAAATAGCGTTTCCTTCCTGCTAGTATCATGAAGACATCCATGAAAAATTGTTAAAAATAGCGTTTCCTTCCTGCTAGTATCATGAAGACATCCATGAAAAATTGTTAAAAATAGCGTTTCCTTCCTGCTAGAATCATGAAGACATCCATGAAAACGCAAATAACTTTCACTAGAGCCTGTGAAAAGCTATATTTTCCTACTGATATAAATAATCCTTCTCAAACTATCGCTGGATTCAGGGAAACATCCTTGAAAACCTTTATAACTTCCACTGGCACCTGTCAAAATACTGCCTTCCCGCAAGTGACGAAGAAACCTCGTCAACTACCACTAGAATCACGATAACAACCTTGAAAACCCCAGTAACACTCACTACCCTCCTTTAAAACAGACTAGAATCAGGAAAACACCCTTAAAAACCCCAGTAACACTCACAACCCTCCTTTAAACTGAGTAGAATCACGAAAACACCCTTAAAAACCCCAGTAACACTCACTACCCTCCTTTAAACAGACTAGAATCACGATAACAACCTTGAAAACCCCAGTAACACTCACTACCCTCCTTTAAAACTGACTAGAATCACGAAAACACCCTTAAAAACCCCAGTAACACTCACTACCCTCCTTTAAACTGACTAGAATCACGAAAACCCTTAAAAACCCCAAAACACCCAATATTCTCCTTTAAACAGACTAGAATCACGAAAACACCCTTAAAAACCCCAGTAACACTCACTACCCTCCTTTAAGCAGACTAGGCTCACGAAAACACGGTACAAAACACCCAAAACACCCAATATTTTCCTTCAAACAGACTAGAATTAGAAGTCGCGTGAGAAAGACACCCAAACACTCGGGGATGGTGGCGCAGGGTTGGAGGGAGAGAGGCAGCGTTAAGACTCCTCCACCAGTGAACACCCGGCCTGGTTAACTCTCTCAATTAGGCTTTCAGAGGAGCGGCGAGTGAGTGATGTAGTAAGGGCGTGTTCAGATGGTTGGCTGAGGGGCGTCACCCTCCTAAGGCAGCGACCGGGAGGAAATGACTCCACCGCCTTGCCTCAGTCTTGCTGCTGTGCCTTGAGAGAGAGAGAGAGAGAGAGAGAGAGAGAGAGAGAGAGAGAGAGAGAGAGAGAGAGAGAGAGAGAGAGAGAGAGAGAGAGAGAGAGAGAGAGAATTTGTCTGGTAATATATATACATAATTAAGGCTTTCTTTTCTTTGTATGAGAGAGAGAGAGAGAGAGAGAGAGAGAGAGAGAGAGAGAGAGAGAGAGAGAGAGAGAGAGAGAGAGAGAGAGAGAGAGAGAGAGAGAGAAAATTGTAAAGCACATGATTTGAGATAGACTTATTCTATGTAATGCATGTATTTTCCCCAAATGTATGTGTGTGTGTGTGTGTGTGTGTGTGTGTGTGTGTGTGTGTGTGTGTGTGTGTGTGTGTTTCAGGATGTACTGCCACACACTTCACAACACTTCACTATCAAGGACAACAAGACTTAATAATATAACACACACACACACACACACACACAGGTACAAACACACCACCACCACCACCACCACCACCGCAGTCAACACCTTTCACAACATTAAACTCTCCTTCACAATTCACAACTCTTTAACTTTCTTTCTTCTCTCCACTTCCTCATCATTAACTTTCCTCCACCTTTGTTGTCACTGGCGAGGAAAATTAGTCTATCTCTTTGTCTTCCAATATAAACGATTGCTGATGATTACAATGATGCACCGCTGCACACACCACCACCACCACCACCACCACCGCCACCGCCGCAGCAAACACACTGTAAATCCTCACCCCACGAAGGCCAGAGGGTAACTGAGTGAGACAGCAGCAGCAGCCAGCAGTGAGGGTTGAGCACTGCGCGGGGTGAGCCAAGTAGCGCCGCCTCCCCCGTGGTTGGTTACTTTAGCAATGCCCCACTCCCGCTCTCCCTCTCTCTCTCCCTTCTCCCTTCTCCCAGCTCCTCTCCCTCCTCTCTCCCCCTCTCCTTCTTCTTCCAGACCATCTCCCTTCCTTCTCTTTCTCTTCATCTTTCCTCCTCTCCTCATCTTCATTTCCCCTCTCCTCTTCTCTATCTATCTCCCTCTCCTTGTTCCTCTTCTCCATCAACTTCCCTTCCTCCTCTTTCTCTTCATCTTTCCTTCTCCCCCTTCCTCCTCTCCACTTCTCCATTTCCCTTCCCTTCCCTTTTCTTCCCTCCTCTTCCTCTTTCAAATCTGCCCTCACTCCTCTGTCTCTCCCTCCACCATCTCTTCTTTCTGTACGCAAATCTATCTCCTCTTTTCTCTTCTCTTCCCTCTTCCTTTCATCCTCTCATTATCTCTCTTCTACCATACCTTGTTTTTCCCCATTCCTTCTCTTCCCTGTCAATTCCATCTTCTACTCTCTCTCTCTCTCTCTCTCTCTCTCTCTCTCTCTCTCTCTCTCTCCATCATCTGTTAACCATACAATTTTCTTTTCTGGATGTTTGTTTACATAACATTTCTCTTCCTTCTCTCTCTTCCTCCCTTCTTGTCTCTCATGCCTCTTACCTCTCCCTCTTTTTTTCTCTCTGTGTCTTTCTCTATCTTCCTTCTTTCCTTTCTTCTTTCACTCATGTTTCAATCTCCTCTCAGTCTCTCTTATTTATGGTTCTTTCATCTCTTTTTTCTTTCCTTCTCTTCCTGTTTTCCTTATTCATGTTCCATATCTTTCTTGTCTTCTTTATTCATGTCTCCTCTTTCCCTCCTTGTCTTATTCATATTATTTTTTTTATCTTCCTTCTCTTCCTGTCTTCCTTATTCATGTTTGCTCTCTCCTCCCCTGTCTTATGTCATTTTTTTTATCTTCCTTCTCTTCTTAGTCTTCCTTATTCATGTCCCCTCTCTCCTTCCCTTTCTTCCTCAATCCCACCCTCTCATCTCCCTTCCTTCCCTCCACACCTCCCTCACCCTCACCCTCATCTCCTTTCATTCCCACCATCATCTCCCTCCCTCACTCACGCCTCTCTCCCACCTTCCTCTCCCACATCCTCATCCCTTCCATTTCTCCTCGCCACCCTCATTCACACCTCTCTCACCCTCTATCTTCCTCCCCTCACTCACGCCTCTCTCACCTTTCCTCCCCTGCGTCAGTGTCCGGGGTGAGGCGCTTCCCGCCCCACAGGTCCCCATCACAGCCTGAAGGGCGCGGCGGGCAGGGCGGCGGCGCTGTGGCTCCCTCCTCAGGCTAAAGGGAGGGCCTCACTACTGTGCACCGCTCCCTTTGTGCTCCCTTTGTTAGGCCACGCCATTAGTGGAGCGGAAAATGTTCATGGTTTTCAGGTTTTGTGTGAGAGGTTTAAACACTGACAGACCATTGTGCTCTTGTTAGACTGACTTCAACACACTTCTCTTCACTAACTGCAAGTCTGACTGAGGAGGATCGCAATACTGATGAAGCGTTAATTTTCATGGTTTTCATCTTTTTTTTTTGTTAAAATTATTTTATGGAATTTGAAGTACTGACAAATCCTTAAGTTCTTATCGTGACAAGACAGACGAGGTGACGTGCGTGCGTGCGTGCGTGCGTGCGTGCGTGTGTGTGTGTGTGTGTGTGTGTGTGTGTGTGTGTGTGTGTGTGTGTGTGTGTGTGTGTGTGTGTGTCTTGCCTCTCACTCCGGAAGCCCTCCGCCTTCGTGAAGCCTTTCCGCCTCACACACACACACACACACACACACACACACACACACACACACACACACACACACGCCCTGGCCCGCGGCGAGCACATGCATTACCTCAGCCTGGATGAACACGGCTGCTGGCTGGCGGCGAGACGACAGCAGCCAGGCGAGACGCCCCTGCAGGAAACACTCCTTGCTATCCACCCTGCCTCTACCCTGCGCCCTCACCCACCCTGCCTCCACCTTCCTGCCTCCACCCTCGCCAAACGCCACACCACTCTCGTCCAAACTCTCACTTACGAGTACTCGGTAAATCAACACCGCACGAGGTGTTTCCTTCCCCACAACACCGCGCTGCGTCACCACCCGAGGGTCCCACGGCGGCGAGAACCAGGCAGTGGGCGTGTGGGCGTGAGTGGGCGGCGCGCTGGAGGGCACCGCCTCGGTCTGCCGCGCCTCACCAGAGTGACAGCGGCGCAGGGCAGCCGCGGCGGTGACGGGGCAGGCGGGGTGGCGCGGGGCCGTCTTACTAGGGCTGCCTGATGGCGGCCTGCGTCAGCGTCCTGGCCACGCCGCGCCGCCCCACCCCAAGCTTTGTCTCGGTGCGGCGCAGGACGCGGCGGGCCCCGCGTCACCGCCGCGGCGCTAACAACTATTTTTGGACACTGACGTTTGTCTTTTGTTCTTCAAACTAAACAACCTCGTCGCCTCTTTCCTGACGATCCCGTGTGTGTGTGTGTGTGTGTGTGTGTGTGTGTGTGTGTGTGCCCCCTCTCACACCGCTACGAGGTGACACTCTCTCTCTCTCTCTCTCTCTCTCTCTCTCTCTCTCTCTCTCTCTCTCTCTCTCTCTCTCTCTCTTCAAGTCCAAACACGTCGGGGTGAGCACCAGGGACACCTGCAGCACAACACACCACACAAGGCACACCGCCTCTCAGGCTGCCTGGTGACGCCCCACGTACACACAGGGGAAGGAAGTGGGGCAATTAATGTAATGTGTGGTGAGTGTAGGTGTGGGTGCAGCGCAGTGGCGGGGTGTTGGAGGCAGGTGCGTGGTACGAGTGGTTTTTGTTCATAGGAGTGAGGAAGGTCTGCTTTGTGGTGACTGTGTGGCTGGTGGAGGCGTGGCAGCACAATGCTAAAGGTCGAGAGGAGGTGGGTGCAGTGGAAGAAGACATGCTTGTAATGCGTGAGAATGAGGTGATCTTGACATTTGAAGAGGAGACACGAGTGAGTCAGAAGGAGAAAGACAGGAAGACCCAGGACAAGGTTTACAGATGCAGTGGAAGAAGACGTGCTTGTAATGAGCGAGACTGACGAAGGCGCAGAAGACCGAGCGTGTTGGAGAAGATTAATCCGCTGCAGCGAGCCCTGACGGGAGCAACCCAGAGGAGACAGTGGGCATAGCGGTGATGACAATCCACAGCCTTACTTTTAGCCTTTGTGTGGCAGCTTTGGTGGAAACAGAAAAACAAACGTTGGGAAGACTCCACCACCTGCCCCCCCACCCCCATCACCCATCACCCTTCCCAAGACTGGCGACGGTGACTTGAAACTTTGAGGAGGAGGAGAGGGGAGATGGGGAGGTCAGAGGGAGGAAAGGGGAAGTGACGGGGAGGTGACAAAGAAGCGGAGATAATAGGAGGCCGAGGTGGAGGTGTGGGAGAAGTGAGGGAGAAGAGAAGAGAAGGTGAAGGGGAGGTGAGGGGGAAGTGATGGGAAGGTTACTGGGAAGAGAAGAGGAAAAGGAAGGTGAGGGAGAACAGTGAGGAGGAAATGGAGGGGAGGAGGTGAGGGTGAAAGAGAAGACGAAATGAAAGGGAGGTGAGAGGGATGAGAAGAGGTGATGGGGAAGTGAGGGAGGAGAGTGAGGAGGAAGACAAAAGAAGGTGAGAGGGAAGTGAACAGGCAGGCTGGAGGTAGGGAAGGGAGGGGGAGGTATGGGCAAGGTGAGGGGAGGCTGGGTGAAGGTGGGTGAGGGGCAGATATGGGCGAGGGGAGGGTGGAGAGGGGAGGTGTGAGGGCGCCCAGACTGCCCCACACACTTCCTGGTGGGGGAGGTCAGGGGGTCGAGCAGGTGTGTGCCCGTCAGCTCTTCCTCGTGCCTCCCTCACCTGGCCAGCGACCATTACAACAAGAGACATCGATAAGAGACATCAGTGCTAATATACACCAATAATACACACCAGTAATGTAATCTGTGTTTTAAAGTGTTCTTTGTATTGTATTTTTTTGTTTTTTTTGTTTTAAGTAAATGTTTTTCTTTCTCGCTTCTTTGTCTGTCTTCATTAAATTTTTTTCTTTAACTTTTTTCAGTAAACGTTTATTTATTTATTTTTTTATTAAGTTTGCATTTTCTCGTCTTACTTTTCAATAAACATTTCTTTCTTTCTTTTTTTCTTTTATTAAATGGATATATTTATTTAACTGATAGTAGTGGTAGTAGTAGTAGTTGTAGTAGTAGTAACAGCAGCAGAAGAAGTGCCTGTTATTTACTGACCAAAATCTCTCTCTCTCTCTCTCTCTCTCTCTCTCTCTCTCTCTCTCTCTCTCTCTCTCTCTCTCTCTCTCTCTCTCTCTCTCTCTCTCTCTCTCTCTCTCTCTCTCTCTCAGGAAAAGTGAGAGTAGGAAGGACATATGACTCGCCAAGAGGTTTCCTGAAGGGAGAGGCAAGGAGAGGAGGGAGAGAGGGAGAGGTAGGGTGACACTGAGGTTAGCTAAGGGAGGGGAAGGAGAGGAGGGAGAGAGGGAGAGTGTCACCACCTGCTGTGTGCTTCCTGTCAAGGCGGCCACCGGGGAGACACACACACACACACACACACACACACACACACACACACACACACACACACACACACACGCGCAAAGTTTCAATTATAAAGGTAAAGACATACGTAAAATTCTCTCTCTCTCTCTCTCTCTCTCTCTCTCTCTCTCTCTCTCTCTCTCTCTCTCTCTCTCTCTCGCGGCCTTGGCTACTCTAACGGCGCCAAACAACAAAAGTACACACATAAAGTTTTCCCTACAAGGATTTAAAGCAGCATTTACTGTGTGTGTGTGTGTGTGTGTGTGTGTGTGTGTGTGTGTGTGTGTGTGTGTGTGTGTGTGTGTGTGTGTGTGTGTGTGTGTGTGTGTGTGTGTGTGTGTGTGTGTGTGTTGTAACAGTGCTGTTTCGTCGCATACAAATATATACCACCACCACCACCACCACCACGAACAACAACAACAACAAAAACAACAACTGTAACTACTACTAAACGTATCTCTCTCTCTCTCTCTCTCTCTCTCTCTCTCTCTCTCTCTCTCTCTCTCTCTCTCTCTCTCGTTGACACGAGATACCCTGACACACACACAAACACACACTGACACATGACCCGCTCTCCTGACCTGACCTCCTGACCTTCCGCGCCCTCCCCTCAGGTCACGTCGGGTCAGGTGGATATATATATATATATATATATATATATATATATATATATATATATATATATATATATATATATATATATATATATATATATATATATATATATATATAGAGAGAGAGAGAGAGAGAGAGAGAGAGAGAGAGAGAGAGAGAGAGAGAGAGAGAGAGAGAGAGAGAGAGAGAGAGAGAGAGAGAGAGAGAGAGAGAGAGAGAGAGAGAGTGTATAAC
>NC_087180.1:760000-762500 GCF_035594125.1 Scylla paramamosain
GCGAGGAGCGTTTAACCCAGCTGCTGGAGAGAGTGGGGACACAAGCTCCCAGTCGCACCACGGCGAGCAATGAAGGCGAAACCACAGCCCGCAGCACGTCTACCCAGGGCGCGAGGTTCCCGACGTCCGCCACCATCATTCCTCACTTAACGGCGTCAGCATCTTTTACGTGAGTTCGACACGTGGCGCCATAAGTTTGAAGGATACGTAACCCTCGCCAGGATAGACTGTCTCTCCCTGGCTGAGCAGAGGGCGGCACTCGCTGCTGTCCTAGACGACGAGTGGACCCGTACACTTCGCTACGGGATAAGCTTACCGAGAGACGCGGAGTTAAGAACCATCCTCGATGCAATGTGTGAGTACCTGCGAAGCCAGCGCAACATCATCATGGATAGAAGAGACTTCTACTCCCGCGTGCAAGAAACGCAAGAAGGTTTTGACGACTTTTTATGTGCTGTTAAGGAAATCGCCAATTTCTGTGACTTTTGCGACCAGTGCATAAACCATCAGCTGCGTGACAGAATTGTCGTTGGGACACGAGACGAAGTGGCTCTGAAACGCATGCTGGAAAACAAGAAACTCACCCTTGAAAACGCCATAGATATTTGCAGAGCATCAGAGAGCGCTAACCAGTGTAGTGCAGTACTAAGGGGCGGCTCTCACTCTTCGAGCCATGGTGTGAACGCTGTCTCGAACTACAGGAAGGGCAGTTTCGGGGGCTCAAGCCCCACGGGCTGTTATCGTTGTGGCAAAGATTGTCGCAGTGACAAAAGGGATGCCAGGCAATAGATAAAGTGTGTCGTAACTGCGGGAAAAGAGGGCATTTTGCGAGTGTATGTCAGCAGACAGTGAGGAAACGACGAGGAGCTTCGAGGAGTTCCTCAACTGTCTCTCCTCATCGCGGTGCAGGCCCGAGGCGGGGAGCCAGTGCCAGTGTATACCAGCTCTTATCAGGCGTATACACAAAGACGGTGACGGCACGACCTGCGCCCCAGGTGCTCATTACCGCCACACATCCCGCTGGAAGAGACAAGATTACGTGGACTCCTGACTCTGGGGCCGAAACGACCGTTATTGGCCTCGACACGGCAACACTCCTTGGAATCCCGCCCTCCAGCTTGGCGCCCGCTGATGGTGATGGACTTTATGCTGCCGGTAATCACCCCCTCACCTGTGTAGGAACTTTCTCGTCGCACTTGCAACTGGGCGACAGGGAAGCTGAGACTGTTGTGAGCGTGGTGAAGGAGGTGAAGGGGGCGCTGCTTAGCTGGTACGATTCCATCGCTCTCGGAATCCTCCCCGAAGATTTTCCGGCTCAAATCCGACCGCTACGCAGGGAAGAACAGCACACCGGCAACAGCTCCATCAAGTACCCGACCGCCTCGCAGCCACCTCTATCTACGCCCACAGAAGTGATCAGCTGGCCTCATTCCTACGACCCAACGCCACAGCAGCGTGCGGGGCACGCTGCTGCTGTGATCAAGGCCTTTCCCAGCGTCTTCGAAGCAAAGGAAGGTTTACGTGCAATGGCTGGTGGATCCATGGCCATCGAGTTGACAGACGACGCTCGACCCTTCACGTAACAGCATCTCGTACAATCCCTTACAATTGGCGTGAAAAGGGATCGACACACTGTGTGCCCGACGCCCTCTCACGTGCTCCAGTACAGGACCCAGTGGAGGAAGAGGATGCTGCTACTTCTGGTGACCTCGACCCTCTCCACTCAGCGGTCATCTCAGCGTTATCTGCCACCAATGAGGACGGCGTCCGCTTAGCACCACTCCAGGATCAGACTGTGGAAATGGTACGTGCCGCAGCAGCAAGAGACGGGGAGTACTGCTTGCTCAAGAACGTCATCATCGAGGGCTTCCCTGATCATTGCCACGACCTCGATCACCGCTTGCGTACGTACTGGCCGGTGCGCAGTCTGCTGGCCGTAGACGACGACCTGGTGGTTTACGGGCCGAGGCTTCTTATTCCTCACAGCCTCCGCCGAGAAACACTAGAGCGACTCCATGACAGTCATCAGGGGATGGAGCGCACCAAGCGACGGGCCCGACAAACGGTGTACTGGCCTGGTATGGACAGAGACGTTGAGAACGTCGTTTCTGGATGCTCACTATGCCGTCCACTCCTACCAAGCCAAGCCAACGAACCTCTCTGGCAGGACACGGACACACCCAGCAGGGTGTTTGAGTCAGTTTCTGCAGACTACTTCCACGCAGCAGGCCGTACATACCTCGTGTATGTAGATCGCTTGTCTGGGTGGCCTCACGTGTCTGCATGCTCACGTCCAGCATCGGCTGATCAGCTCGTTCGTGTCCTTCGGGGTGTGTTCGCCGACACGGGCGTGCCTGTTCTCCTGAGGACTGACGGTGGACCGCAGTTCACTTCTTCATCGGTACGGCGCTTCCTGGCTCGATGGGGGGTGGAGCATCGTGTATCTTCACCTCATTATCCACGCTCCAATGGTCACGCCGAGGCAGCGGTCAAGTCCGTG
>NC_087180.1:765000-772500 GCF_035594125.1 Scylla paramamosain
TCTCTCTCTCTCTCTCTCTCTCTCTCTCTCTCTCTCTCTCTCTGTCTGGGTGATTTGTAGTGATCATTTAACAAGGATTTCTGTATTATCGGTAGGACATCTTCACTCTTTTAACTTCCTTCTTCATTTCTTCACTTCTTCATCCTTGTCTCCGTCCTCGTCCTTTCCTGTTTTCATCTCTTCTTGGCGATTCTCTGCTCGCGACACCTGTACTGAATGAAAATTTCCAGCGGATTTCAAGGGTGTTTTCGTGGATCTGGTAACAGTTTAACGAGGATTCTGCACCACTATTACGAAATCATTACTTTTAACACCCGCCCCCGAACTAAACATTACAAAGATTTTCAAAGGTGTTTTCAAGGTTGTGGAGGGAGTTAACAAGGATTCTACACCATCAAAGCAAGAAACACTCATGAGAACTTACAAGATCATCTCCCTCCTCTGAAAAGTCATGAAAGAACGAGGCGCTTCAAAACCCATAGTAAAATTCATGAGAGGGGAGAGTGAAGCCAAAGAAAGGCACCAGGAAGGGAGAGGCGGGACTGAAGCACCGAGGAAACGAGACGAGACGAGACGAGACGAGACGAGACGAGGGAAGGGAAGGCAATGACAGACAAGGCACAGACGAGACGAGATGACACGAAAATAGACGAGACAAGGCAAGGGAAGACGAGAAACAAGGCAAAACAAGACACGGCGAAACAAGGCAAGTTGAGACGAGACGAGGCAAGAGAAGAGAATAAGAAATAACCCAAGACAAGACAAGCCAAGCCAAGACAACAAGACAAGCCAAGCCAAGACAAGACAAGACAAGACAAGCCAAGACAACAGGACAAGCCAAGCCAAGCCAAGACAACAAGACAAGCCAAGCCAAGACAACAAGACAAGCCAAGACAAGACAAGACAAGACAAGCCAAGACAACAGGACAAGCCAAGCCAAGCCAAGACAACAAGACAAGCCAAGCCAAGACAAGACAAGACAAGCCAAGCCAAGACAACAGGACAAGCCAAGCCAAGACAACAGGACAAGCCAAGCCAAGACAAATCAAGACAAGACAAGACAAGCCAAGACAAGACAAGACAAGACAAGACAAGACAGGACAAGCCAAGCCAAGCCAAGACAAGACAACAGGACAAGCCAAGACAACAGAACAAGCCAAGCCAAGCCAAGACAACAAGACAAGACAAGCCAAGACAAGCCAAGCCAGGACAAGACAAGATACATTTTTCATACCACACTAACCCCTCTTCTCAACCAGTACATATTACTACTACTACTACTACTATTATTATTATTATTATTATTATTATTATTATTATTATTATTATTATTATTATTACTACTACTACTACTACTACTACTATTACTACTGTTGTTGTTCCATTATTTTTATGAGCGAGAAAGTCTGGCCAATGAAGCTTAATTGTCCAGAGAGAGAGAGAGAGAGAGAGAGAGAGAGAGAGAGAGAGAGAGAGAGAGAGAGAGAGAGAGAGAGAGAGAGAGAGAGAGAGAGAGACTTTGAGGCAGCCATTTGGAGTAGACTCAATAGTCGTAGTCTAGCTTTATTCTCTCTCTCTCTCTCTCTCTCTCTCTCTCTCTCTCTCTCTCTCTCTCTCTCTCTCTCTCTGGTGGATAATTGGAATCCTTGACCAATGACAGCAGGCCGTTAGCGAGGTGGACTGGAAATGGAACTGGAGTGGAGGGGCAGGCAGGAGTGGGTGGAATGGAGTGAAGTGGAGGGGCAGGCAGGAGTGGGTGGAGTGGAGTAAAGTGGAGGGGCAGGCAGGTGTGGGTGGAGTGGAGTGAAGTGGAGGGGCAGGCAGGTGTGGGTGGAGTGGAGTGAAGTGGAGGGGCAGGCAGGTGTGGGTGGAGTGGGTGGAGTGGAGTGAAGGAGCAGTTAGGAGTAGACGGAGTGGAGAGGAGTGGAGTGGAGTGGAGTGGGGTGGGTGGAGTCAGACAGGTGTGGGTGGAATGGGTGGGGTGGAGTGCAGGAGCAGTTCGTAGATAGAATGGATGGAGTAGTAGAGTGGAGTGTAGTGGAGTGGAGTGGGTGGAGTGGGTGGAGTCAGGCAGGTGGAGTTTTATGGTCAATATTCAAAACAAAAGTGCGTTAACTGAGCCAAGTTTCGAAACATCAGCACCAGGAGGGAAATAAAGTTAGTTATCTCTCTCTCTCTCTCTCTCTCTCTCTCTCTCTCTCTCTCTCTCTCTCTCTCTCTCTCTCTCTCTCTCTCTCTCTCTCTCTCTCTCTCTCTTCTTTTAATCTTTCCCCTTTTCTCTTCCTCTAAATTCTTCACTTCTTTCTCCTCCTCTTTCCTCTTCTCTCCTCTCACAATTCCCTCTTCTCTTCCTTCGTCTCTGCATTTCTCTTTCTCCTCTTTTCCTTTTTCCCTTCCTTCTCCACTTCCTCCTCTTCTCATCTTCTCCTCCTCCTTTCTTCCCCTCACCACGCCCTGCCTTTAGGGTGGGTGAGGGGTGTAGGGGTGCTGTACAAAGGGCACAGGAGGAGGAGGAGGAGGAGGAGGAGGAGGAGGAGGAGGAGGAGGAGGAGGAGGAGGAGGAGGAGGAGGCCAACCGAATTTTATATGCGCGCTAAAATTGCCACTGGAACGTTGACTCCCGCGAGAAATCTAAGGAGGAGGAGGAGGAGGAGGAGGAGGAGGAGGAGGAGGAGGAGGAGGAGGAGGAGGAGGAGGAGGAGGAGGAGGAGGAGGAGGAGGAGGAGGCTGGAAGAGAGATGAGATAGAAAGACGTGGGTGTGGCATTAATGGAGGTGGAGTGGCCTGCAGGAGGCGGAACAGGAAGAGGAGGAGGAGGAGGAGGAGGAGGAGGAGGAGGAGGAGGAGGAGGAGGAGGAGGAGGAGGAGGAGGAGGAGGAGGAGTCTATGCTATCTCCATTTACAATTCATACAATCACCACAAATCCTGAGAGAGAGAGAGAGAGAGAGAGAGAGAGAGAGAGAGAGAGAGAGAGAGAGAGAGAGAGAGAGAGAGAGAGAGAGAGAGAGAGAGAGAGAGTTGTGAGCATTGAAAGCAAAACGAGAGAATGATATAAAAAAATGCTTCGGCTAAAATTTCTCTCTCTCTCTCTCTCTCTCTCTCTCTCTCTCTCTCTCTCTCTCTCTCTCTCTCTCTCTCTCTCTCTCTCTCTCTCACACACACACACACACACACACACACACACACACACACACACACACACACACACACACACTAAATTATCTTCTGCAGCGTGACACAAACAAGCAAACAAACAAACAGACAGACAGACAGACATATATACATACATACATACATACAGACAGACAGACAAACAAACAAACAATAAATCCATCGCAAATACAACCCACAAACTAAACTCGTAAACAACTCAACCTGAAAACAGTGGCCGGTAACTCTGTACCACCACCACCATCACCACCACCACCACCACCATTGCATTAAACACCACCACATCAACTCCTACCACACTGCACCACACCACTACACAACACGACATCCTGCTATCCCAGTTACTACCACAATAATGCCGTAACTCCCACAATGCCTCACTTTTTACCGACAAGTTCCGAGGCGACACACACACACACACACACACACACACACACACACACACACACACACACACACACACACACACCAATGATACCAGATGAAGAAAACGGATTAAAGGGAGCGACTATTAAAAACAGATCCTGTCTTCCCACGCCTCCTTCCTTCCTTCCTTCCTTCCTTCCTTCCTTCACATTAATAAGCTGATAACACACTGACGGTTGCCTCCTTTCCTTCCTTCCTTCCTTCCTGGGTGTGTGTGATGTGAAGGAATGAAGGAATGAAGGAAGGAAGAAAACAAACAAACAAATAAACAAACACATGATAGAAGTGTTTGTTTGTGTGTTTGTTTGATTTCTTTCCTCCCTCGCTTGGATTTTAACATGCTAGATTCTCTCTCTCTCTCTCTCTCTCTCTCTCTCTCTCTCTCTCTCTCTCTCTCTCTCTCTCTCTCTCTCTCTCTCTCTCTCTCTCTCTCTCTCTTAACAATGGCAACATATCTAGCTTTAATTTACCTATTTTTTTTTCCCCGACTCACACCCACAACACAAAGGAGCAAGTGTCTCCTGGTGCGCGTCGCTGTTCAGTATTTGAGTCGGCGTAAGTCAGGCGGCAGCAGTGAGGCAGCCACTCTCATGCACTGCCCGCCGCCGCCCACCGACACACATTCACATGACGGAATCACGTTTTCTTTCCCTTTTCCTAATACCGTTTCCTGCAGGAGTGAGGGAGGGACGTGACGCGAGCAGGGATAGGTGGCTCCTTTCTTGTCCTCTCCTCTTCCTCCTCCTCCTCCTCCTCGTCTTCCTCCTCTTGTCCTATGCCTGTGGAATTAAAGTCCTGGTAACGCAGATTTGCACTCTAAATTATTGACTTCTTCCTTCACTATACGCGTGTTCATGTGGTTGTGCTTGATGATACAAAAATGTGACTTTGCATTCCTCACAGTATTATGATGTTTAAATATATTGTGTCTAATTCATGAGGGCTTTTATTCGGGGACCGGCACCTCAGTGAATTTTTTATTTTTTTTTTTAGATTTTCGTTGCCCTTGGCCGGCGTCCCTCCTACACACACACACACACACACACAAAAAAAAAAAAAAAAAAAAAAAAAAAAAAAAACACACAATCAGCGTTCCAGTGGTGGCCGTCAGTGACCCAGCGCGGTGACCTGACCTCTCTTTCCTCGTCACTCCACTGTTTCTCCTGCTGCGTATTTCACTGCTCAGTATTTCGTGGTGTGATATGACAAACCTGCTGATTCTTACATCCAGTCCTGGTTAAATTGCTCCAGGTGGTATTGTGTTGGTTTATGTGAGGCTTGCGAGTGTAGTGAAGGAAACAGGAGTGAAGTAGTGAGGTGCTGCCAAATGGCCCTCTTATCACTGCCTTCTGGTTTCTGTCAGCCAATCAGCAGCCACCGTCAGCCAATTACCAGCCAGCGTCAGCCAATCACCAGCCACTTCCTCTCGCCCCGTTAAGAAAATCAAGCTCCTCCACTTTATATAAGATTCAGAATAGTAATATTTTATAGTCGAGAAAAACACATCATTCACTTCTGCGTCTAGTGTTTCCTTCCAATATGGCGCCCTTGAGCTGACTAGACGTGACTACTGACCTGACTGAACGTGACCATTGACTACTGAGGTGCGGCAAGGATTAAAGCCCCCAGTGTCTGTCTCCTGAAGGGGCGGTGGGCGGGTGGAGGGCGAGACAGGCGGTGCAGTGCTGGGCGGGGTGGGGCGGGGCGGTATCCAGAGCTGTCACACTCCAGCACACCGCCCGCCGCTCACTGTCCCGCACTTAATCTGTAAAACGCTGTGTTCTCTCCTCACACTATTTTCAAAGACCACAGAGACGATCAGCCGGGTTCTCAAGGGCGTCTGTCCTGTCCATAATGTAGAAATCTTGCTAATCTATCACTACAGCCGCAAAAACACCCTTAGAAACCCAAGTAGCTTTAACTTCATGAGGCCTTTTGAAAGCAGCGGAGGTGCGATGCAGTGTTTCAGAATATGCTTTAGTGTCACTTGCAGACTTACAATAGACAGAGGGAGGGGCTACAACTGACGCCACTTGGTCCCGTTACGTAGTGTGGATTCGCTTGAGCCAGTAACGGTGGTCTCAGTAAATAGATAGATAGATAGATAGATAGATAGATAGACAGATAGGCAGATATTTGGAGAGATGGATGAAAAGATGGATAGATAAAGATATGAGAGAGAGAGAGAGAGAGAGAGAGAGAGAGAGAGAGAGAGAGAGAGAGAGAGAGAGAGAGAGAGAGAGAGAGAGAGAGAGAGAGAGAGAGAGAGAGAGAGAGAGAGAGAGACTACTTTTTTTATGTAAGAGGTCACTGGCTTGGGGAAAGAAAAAAAAAGGCCCACTGAGGCGCCAGACCATAGATAAAAGTCAAACAGAATCACCCAAAATTAGAGTAAAAATTAGCCTTCCCCAACACCGCCTTCCCCAACACACCTGCCCTCCCACCTCCCTCAGCCCCAACACACCTTACCCTCTACACCCCTCCACCCAACAAATACAACTGCCCCCCGAGGTACAACACACCTTCCTCCCCACACCTGCTTACCTCATCTCCCAAACCAACACACCTTTTCCACCGACACCTGCTCATCCTTGCCTTACCTCACCCGGGCCCACACCTGCAGCACCACATCTGCCACACATACCTGCAACAAGCACAACAAATATTAGTGGGAGTGAAGCTGAATGAATTAAGTAAAGGAAAGAAGGGGTGATATTTAGCATTGTTCTCACACACACACACACACACACACACACACACACACACACACACACACACACACACACACACACACACACACACACACACACACACACACACATACAAATAAAATAGTACAGGTGAACAGGGAAAACACTCACTTATTTCTTTTCTTCAGTTTATTTCTTTGGGAGTAAAGAAAAAGAGTGCTCTGGATGATAAAAGAACAGTAGTAGTAATTAAAGTAGTAGTAGTAGTAGTAGTAGTAGTAGTGGATGAAGACGAAAGAGAAGAACTAGAGGAAGAAGAAGTGGTACTAAGAATAGCAGTAGTAACACCACTACCACTACCACCACTACTTCATAATTACACAAGTCTCCCTTAAAAAAACTCCACAACCATCCGTTTTCTCTCACAAGGAGCGAGTGAGGCGGGACGGCACATCCTCCCGCCTTCACTGCGTCAACGGGTCACTCATCTAAACACCACTACTGACACCACACACTTGTAAACGACGACACGCATTCACAAACCTTCCTGTGTCCACCTCTACCAGTTTGAACAGTGTATTGAAGGTTACAGGGGTTTTCAAAGGTGTTTTCAAGGGTCTAGTAATAGTTTCAAGAGGATTCCGCGATTTTAACACCCACTAGTTACAAGTTCTTAGGGTTTTCAATGGTGTTTTTATGGTTTGAGTGACAGTTTGGGAAGTTCTTGTAGATGTTATGATTCAAAGGTGTTTCTTCATGGTTGTAGTGAATGTTTAACAGAACTACTGGAGGTTAATTGTGTTTTTTAAAGGTGTTTTCATGGCTCTGGTATTAAGGCTGCAGATTCTAGTGGATGTTATTATAGTTTACAGGCCAGAGAGAGAGAGAGAGAGAGAGAGAGAGAGAGAGAGAGAGAGAGAGAGAGAGAGAGAGAGAGAGATCACGTCAACATCTAAAATCTCTCTCTCTCTCTCTCTCTCTCTCTCTCTCTCTCTCTCTCTCTCTCTCTCTCATCTTAGGACAAGAAGTTGGACAAAATGAACATGATATGAGAGAAACTTTTGTCATATCCTTTCTCTCTCTCTCTCTCTCTCTCTCTCTCTCTCTCTCTCTCTCTCTCTCTCTCTCGTTCCATTTCTCTCCTTCCCCTCTCTTCTCTCCCAAATCACTGTTCCTCCATTTCCCTTTCTCTCTCTCTCTCTCTCTCTCTCT
>NC_087180.1:782500-787500 GCF_035594125.1 Scylla paramamosain
AGGAGGAGGAGGAGGAGGAGGAGGAGGAGGAGGAGGAGGAGGAGGAGGAGGGATAAAGGAAAAGGAAGAGAGAAAATAAAATAACCTTACTTTCCATATATTATTTTCCTTCGCCAAAAAAATGAAAGAAGACAGGTTTTGGTGGTCACATTTGGGAAGAAGAGGAGGAGGAGGAGGAGGAGGAGGAGGAGGAGGAGGAGGAGGAGGAGGAGGAGGAGGATTACAAAGGGTAACCAAACAGCAACATATCCCTACAGGTGATCTGGGCACCACTTATACGTAACAAAGTAAGGTGAAGAGACAGGACAGCACAGCAGAAGGCTCCTCCCCACCCTCCACTCCCTCTCCAGCTTGCAGTGGGGCAGAAGCTGTTAGGAAAAAAAAGTACCACGCAGGAAAATTAATGGATACATAAAATGAAAAGAATAAACACGAAATTTGAAAGGAATGGATGAAAAAAGATAGTTATTCATTTTATCCACATTCTGCTCACTCCACTTTGGATAGAAATGTTACAAATCCATACTTTTTATTTATTTATTTGATATTTCTTTTATACGAGGTGCTTTGGCCAAGGGAACCAAAGCAGAGGGGAAAAAGAGAGAGAGAGAGAAAAAAAGAGTCCATTGAAGCTGCCAGTCCCAAGAGAGATCAAGATTAAGATTAAGATAAAGAAAGTTTAAGTAAAAAATCATTGTTAGGAGTGTCTTGCAACCTCTCCCTTGAAAGAGTCGGAATCACAGGCAGGAGGAGATACAGCAGCAGGCAGGGAGTTCCAGAGTTTTGCAGTAATAGAGATGAGAGATTGAGGACTCTGGTTAGCTCTTGCATTAGGGAGGTGGACAGAGCAGAAGTGAGAAGTGTGTGTGTTTACTGCTGTGAATGTACAAAGTTAATAAAAAAAAATAAATAAAGACTGCAAACTAAAAAAAGAAAAAAAAAGATCTTAGAAAATAAAAGTGAGAATGAAGAAAGAAAGAAAAGGAAACAGATAAATAAAGAAGAAAAGAATAAGAAAAAATAGGAGAGAAAATGTGAGACGAAGGAAGTGAGAGTAGAGAAGAAAAAAAGAAAAAGAAAGAAAAGAGAAAGAAGATTCCGTGAAACAAAGGTGTAGAATCGATAGTAAAACAGGATTAACGGGAAAAAAGTAACGAAAGAGAGAAAAACAAAGAAAATGAAAGAAAGGTAAGAGAGAGAGAGAGAGAGAGAGAGAGAGAGAGAGAGAGAGAGAGAGAGAGAGAGAGAGAGAGAGAGAGAGAGAGAGAGAGTATTGTATGGTGAGGAAACTCTCTCCTCTCTCACCCCTCCGACTCTATCTTTAAAGGTGCCTTGGCCTTCTGCTTGCTCTCTCTCTCTCTCTCTCTCTCTCTCTCTCTCTCTCTCTCTCTCTCTCTCTCTCTCTCTCTCTCGTGCTACATCAGTCCTCTACTGCTTGACAATTACACCTGGAAACACGTAGTAATTAGGAGGAGGAGGAGGAGGAGGAGGAGGAGGAGGAGGAGGAGGAGGAGAAGGAGGAGGAGGAGGAGGAGGAGGAGGAGGAGGAGGCAAATACGTAGTGGTAGGTTGTGAGTGTAACCGCAGCATCACATTCTCTCTCTCTCTCTCTCTCTCTCTCTCTCTCTCTCTCTCTCTCTCTCTCTCTCTCTCTCTCTCGTCGCTTTAACATGCAAACAACACTCAAGGAATATTACAGTTTTATGATGACGCTCTCTCTCTCTCTCTCTCTCTCTCTCTCTCTCTCTCTCTCTCTCTCTCTAAAACACAAAGGAACAAACAGCAGCAGACGTCTTGGCCCTATAAAGGAAGAAATAACGAATGGAAGGAAGGAAGGAAGGAAGGAAGGAAGGAAGGAAGGAAGGAAGGAAGGAAGGAAGGAAGGAAGGAAGGAAGAATAAAAAACGAAGAATGAATCAAGGAAGGAAGGATGGAAGGAGAAGGAAGAAAGGAAGAAGGGAAGAAGGGAAGCAAGAGAAGGACGGGATGTTTTGCAGGCTATCACCTTGTTTACGAAGGAAGGGAACATAAAGGAGGAGGAGGAGGAGGAGGAGGAGGAGGAGGAGGAGGAGGAGGAGGAGGAGGAGGAGGAGGAGGAGGAGGAAAGGAGAGAAGAAAACATGAACAAGGAAGAAGATTGAAAGTTTATTGAGTTAGGGAGGGAGGGAGGGAGGGAGGGAAGAAGGAAGAAGAGAAAAGAATGGAGGAGGGAAGGAAAAGAATAGGTAAGGAAGAAGGAAGGTTAATTAAGAAAAGGAAGGAGAGAAGGAAGAAGGAGATACACTGCGAATTGGAAGAATGAATGAGTGAATGAAGGAAGGAAGGAAGCAAAGAAGGAAGGAAAAAATAAGGGAAGGAAAGGTTAGCAGGGAATAAGAGAGGAGGAAGATTAATAAAGGAAAAGAGAATTGAAAGGAAGAAAGGAAGGAAGAGAAGGAAGAAGAAGGAAGATAATAAATAAGGACGAAGGAAGATTAGTCAAGGAAAGAGAAGGAAAGGACAAAGCAGAAGAAAAAAGGGAGAGGGAGAAAGAACGAAGATGAAATTAGTAAGAAGAGAGAGAGTGAGGGAGGAAGAAAAATAGGAGGGAGGAAAGAAGGGAGAGAAAGACGATGAGGATGGGAGAGAGAGCGAGAGAGAGGGAGAGAAAAGATGAAGGTGAGAAGGTAGAGGAAGAAAGAAGAGGAAGAGAGAAGAGGAAGAGGAAGACTGGTAAGGCAGCTGGCTAAAATCTTATATTACGGGGCACGCCGGACGTTGAAAAGACCCACGTGTTTTGAAAGGCCACAGAGATGATTAGTTAGGCTCCCAAGGGCGCTTTCCTCATTGACGGAGCGGAGGTCTTGTTCATATATTACCAGAATCATATTGCCATCCGCTTGGAAACCTTTATAACTTCCACTGGAGCTTGCTAAACTACCACTGGAATCATGAAAACACCCTTGGAAACCTTTATAACTTCCACTAGAGCCTGCTAAAATGCCACTGGAATCATGAAAACACCCTTGAAAATCCGAATGACTTTCACTAAAACTCTGAAGCGACCACCAGACTCACGAATCATAGAACGACTTCCACTACCTTCATGAAAACACCCTTGAAAACTCAAATAAATTCCACAAAAAAAGAAAAAAATTACAAGAATCACGAAAAAAAAAACACTTGAAAAACCACTCAAACTCCTACTGCAACCTGTCAAACTTCCTCTAGAATCACGAAAACACTCTTGTAAACCATTAAAGTCATGAACACACCCTTGAAACCCTTGAACATCCACATAAGTTCAATTGAAACCTGTTTAATCCGCTAGAATCATGAAAACACCTTTGAAAACCCCAGTAACTTCCACTACAGCCAGCCAAACGTACCCACAGAATCAAGGCACCACTCTTGAACCCTCCCACCGCCCCCTAGTACAGCCTGGTAGAAGAGGTCAAGTGAGGGCGCTGGGGAGTCTAGGAATCAGGTCACACAGAGGACTCACTGAGGCGGCGGGAGGGAGGCAGGCGGCAGTCACAAGGAAGAGGCGAGGACCAGAGACCAGAGACAGTATTTTCCTTACCTGCAACAGAAAAGGACACGAAATATTAGCATGAGGGAGAATATAAGGGTAATAAGAGTAATGATATAGAGTCTTATTTTATCTTTTACTTGTCAGAGAGCTTGGTTCTTCTTCCTCTTCAAAAAATAAATAAATGAATAAAAAATAAATAAATAAATAAATAAGACAATAAAAAATAATAATAATTCACACAATTCCCTCTAGAAATAACAATTTACACAACATTTCAAAAAGTCTACCCAGCTTATCTTCTGAAACAACTCAAGTCTTTGGAAGGAGAAGAAATTTGAAACAGGCTGAGAGTTACAGAGGAACCAAGGGGAAGGAAATAAGCAGATGGAATGCACAGGTGAGAGAGGAAAGGGAGAGAGGGAGGAGAGAGGGAGAGGAGGGGGATGGAGGGGAGGGTGGAGTGTTTGCAGTGTTTAGCGAAGACCAAACACACTCAAACACATCACAATGCAAACACACAAATACTTTAAGTGGACTTAGTGTTAACTTGAGGGAGCGAGGGAGGGAGGGAGGGAGGGAGGGAGGGAGGGAGGGAGGACGACTGTGAAGGAAGAGGAGGAGGAAGAGAACGGGAAAAGGAAGAAAAAGGAAAGAAAGAAAGGGGAGAGAAAGGAGGGACGGTAAAGGAGAAGAATGGAGAGGAGAGGAAGGAGAGAAAAGACGATGAAAAGAAGAGAGGATATAAAAAAGAAGAAATGAAGGACGGAAGGATGAAAACAAGGAAGGAAGAAGACAGAGATTAAAGAGAAAATATACAAAATGAAAGATGTAAAGTAGAAAAGATTGGGAAAGGAGAGGAAAGTAAGGGAAAAAATTAATGAAGGGAAAAAATTATGAGGGAAGGAGGAAGAAGAAAGAAAAGAAGCGCCAAAAAAATAAATGGAATGAAAGAGAGACAAAGAAGAAAGGAAAAACAGAATGGTATTATGGAAGGAATAAAGAAAGGAGGAGGAGGAAGGACAAAAGGAAGGAAGGAAGGAAGGAAGGAAGGAAGGAAGGAAGGAAGGAAGGAAGGAAGGAAGAAAGAAAGAAGTGAATAGAAGGAAGAACGAGAAGAAGTAAAGAAGAAAGGGAAGAGGGAAGGAAGAAAAGACAAGAACGGAAAGAAAATGAGGAGAGAAAGAAAAGATAAAAAGATTTAAAAAACTGAGGAAAAAAGAAGGAAGGAGGGAAAGAGGGAAGGTGGATAAAAGTGTAGATAGGGAAGATGAAGGGAGGGAGAAAGGATGACTGTGAAGGAAGAAGGAAGAGAGGGAGAAGGGATGAGGGAGAGAAGGTGACGAAGGAAGGAAAGAAGGAATGAAGGGCAAGCTGCAAGAAATGAAAAAAAGAGAAAAGGGGAAAAATAAGAATCGGAAACAAAGAAAACAGGAAACAAAGACGGAAAAGACACAAAAAGATAAAAAAAGAATGAATGAATGAAGGA
>NC_087180.1:795000-800000 GCF_035594125.1 Scylla paramamosain
AGTGGAACCACAAACACCCTTTAAATTCCCAATGCCTTCCATTAGAGTCTGCTAAACTATCACTCAAACGAAGACACCCTTCATAACACCCACTAACTTTCACTAGTGCCTGGTAAATAACAATAATAATAATAATAATAAAAACAAAAACATCCTTGAAAACCATAACAAATTCCACTGGAGCCTGATAAACCAAATGAGAGAGAGAGAGAGAGAGAGAGAGAGAGAGAGAGAGAGAGAGAGAGAGAAACATACATCGTCAAAGGAAACAAGCCAAAACAGTTTCCACGAAGCCGAGGATTCGAACCGCGAAGCGAAACATACACAGTTGAACACGAAACATACTAAATGCCAACTTTGCTTGAAAAAAAAAATAAATAAATAAAAAAAAATAAATAAATAAATAAAATAAAATAAATAAACAAAAAAAATAAATAAATAAAATAAATAAAAACTAAAAATAACGAAGCCAAAACTAAAATACAGACATTACAAAAAAGTGATGGACCAAATCAAACAAATAACATAGTAGATACAGGGTGGTTCAGAAACACACACTCGAACCCATACAGCCACACCTTCCTGCAGACAATTAGGCGCTCCCACAGGTAAGCCAATTACCACACAACACCTGAGGATAATGCAATACCTCCTCTGCTCCACGGGATTCGAACCCACACTCGCTGATTCATGGGCAAGCGTCCTCACCAGTGCGCCATCAGGGAACACAGCCCCCCCACCCCCTTCTCCCTAGTCTTCTCTTCGCCCCCCAGCCAAGCATAACCTCAAAAAAAAAAAAAAAAAAAAAAAAAAAAAAAAAAAAACATTGCCAAAAAAAATTATGATAAAAATTCCTGTGTGTGTGTGTGTGTGTGTGTGTGTGTGTGTGTGTGTGTGTGTGTGTGTGTGTGTGTGTGTGTGTGTGTGTGTGTGTGTGTGTGTGGAAAAGTAAACAAAGGCTTGAGTGTACTCGTATTGTTTACTCTCTCTCTCTCTCTCTCTCTCTCTCTCTCTCTCTCTCTCTCTCTCTCTCTCTCTCTCTCTCTCTCTCTCTCTGTACTTTTCCTCCTCCGGCTCTTTTTCTTCGTCTATCTCCTCTTCCTTTTTCTTTTCCTTTTCTTAATATATCACTACTACTCCTACCTCCTCTCTTCTTCTTCTTCTTCCTCTATCTATTCCTCCTCTCTTCCTTCTTTCTTCAAACTCACGTTACCTTTCTGAGTCTTTCCTTTCTCCTCCTCTTCCTCTCCTCTCCTCCCTTTTCAGCTTCTCTGCTTCTCTTATTCCCTTCCTCCTCCTCCTCCTCCTCCTCCCCACACGCGACTCTCTCCTTCTATCACCACCACCACCACCTCCTCCTCCTCTCCACGCCTTATTCTTGAAGATGCAACCTCCCTTGAATCTCTCTCTCTCTCTCTCTCTCTCTCTCTCTCTCTCTCTCTCTCTCTCTCTCTCTCTCTCTAAGTGGCATCAGTTTATGGCTAATTCTCGACTCTACAATGGAACCAAATTGCCGGTTCAACTTTACCTAATTACTTGTATTTCAGTCTAATAGAACCATTGTGTGTGTGTGTGTGTGTGTGTGTGTGTGTGTGTGTGTGTGTGTGTGTGTGTGTGTGTGTGTGTGTGTGTGTGTGTGTGTGTGTGTGTGTGTGGCCATTCGTTACCCTCACTCTCTCTCTCTCTCTCTCTCTCTCTCTCTCTCTCTCTCTCTCTCTCTCTCTCTCTCTCTCTCTCTCTCTGTGTGTGTGTGTGTGTGTGTGTGTGTGTGTGTGTGTGTGTGTGTGTGTGTGTGTGTGTGTGTTCGCTTTCCTATTTAAACTTTTAATTCCTCCATTCAATCTTTTCTCTCACTTTTCATCCTTTATTTTCTTAATCAGCATAATTTTAATATTTTTCCTGTTATTTATTCCTTCATTCCATACTAACTCGCCTCTCTCTCTCTCTCTCTCTCTCTCTCTCTCTCTCTCTCTCTCTCTCTCTCTCTCTCTCTCTCTCTCTCTCTCTCTCTCTCTCTCTCTCTCTCTCTCTCTCTCTCTCTCTCTCTCTCTCTCTCTCGGAATAACACAAAGATTACGAGTTAGAGAAGCGGAAAAAGAAGTCGGGGTGGAGAGAGGAGGAGGAGGAGGAGGAGGAGGAGGAGGAGGAGGAGGAGGAGGAGGAGGAGGAGGAGGAGGAGGAGGAGGAGGAGGAGGGAAAGAGGAAAAAAGGAGCTTTATATCTCTTTGTATCGTGTGTTTTGAGACTCAGGAGGGAGGGAGGGAGGGAAGAAGGGAGAGAAGGAAGGAGGGAGGGAGGGAGAGAAGGAAGGGAAGGAGGAAAGATAAGAGGAAAGCAAAGGGATGAAAGAGACAGGAAGAAAAGAAGGAAGGAAAGAGGAAGGAGAGACGGAAGAAGGAATGAATGAAGGAAGAGAGGAAGGGAGGAAAGATGCGAGGTAAGGGAAGAGGAAAAGGAAACAATAAAGGAAGGGAAAAAAGGAAGGAATAAAGGAGGGAAGAAAGTAGAAAAGGAATAAGGACTGAAGGAAGAAAAAGAATGAGAAAGAAGAACGAAAACAAGATACTGAAGAGAGAGAGAGAGAGAGAGAGAGAGAGAGAGAGAGAGAGAGAGAGAGAGAGAGAGAGAGAGAGAGAGGGGGAAGGAAAATTGAGAGCTACTACTTTTTTCCCGGCTAGTTTCCTCTATTTCCAGCCGCGCGTGTTCGCCTCTTGAGGGAAACAATTCACTCTTTGAAGGTTTTGGCGAGGGAGAGAGAGAGAGAGAGAGAGAGAGAGAGAGAGAGAGAGAGAGAGAGAGAGAGAGAGAGAGAGAGAGAGAGAGAACCAGCCATTTGGAGTAGACTCAATAGTAGTAGTCTAGCTTTATTTCTCTCTCTCTCTCTCTCTCTCTCTCTCTCTCTCTCTCTCTCTCTCTCTCTCTCTCTCTCTCTCTCTCTCTTGCTTTAATATTTAATCAAAGCAGGTATTTCTGAACTGCTGTGTGTGTGTGTGTGTGTGTGTGTGTGTGTGTGTGTGTGTGTGTGTGTGTGTGTGTGTGTGTGTGAGAGAGAGAGAGAGAGAGAGAGAGAGAGAGAGAGAGAGAGAGAGAGAGAGAGAGAGAGAGAGAGAGAGTCAGGTGTCTTCCTTAGTGTGTGTGTGTGTGTGTGTGTGTGTGTGTGTGTGTGTGTGTGTGTGTGTGTGTGTGTGTGTGTGTGAGAGAGAGAGAGAGAGAGAGAGAGAGAGAGAGAGAGAGAGAGAGAGAGAGTCAGGTGTCTTCCTTAGTGTGTGTGTGTGTGTGTGTGTGTGTGTGTGTGTGTGTGTGTGTGTGTGTGTGTGTGTGTGTGTGTGTGTGTGTGTGTGTGTGTGTGTGTGTGTGTGTTTCGTTCCCTGAGGGCGTCATTTTGCCAGGAGTTTTGTCAGATTGTTGTGGTGAGGGTCAGAGAGAGAGAGAGAGAGAGAGAGAGAGAGAGAGAGAGAGAGAGAGAGAGAGAGAGAGAGAGAGAGAGAGAGAGAGAGAGAGTGAGTGAGTGAAACGAAATAAGGGTCACGGCTGTACTGAAAAGAATGTGTGATTTGCTCTCTCTCTCTCTCTCTCTCTCTCTCTCTCTCTCTCTCTCTCTCTCTCTCTCTCTCTCTCTCTCAGTCGCGGCTCCTTGACTCAGGTGGAAAATTAAATATTCCTTCATTTTCCGCCTCACGATCCAATCCAACTCTAGACTTTTCCTTTCTTTTCCTTATCTTGTTTCCTCTTTTTCTCTTTTTTTCTGTATTTGTAAGCTGATTTTTTTTATATATATATATTTTCATGTTACTGTTTTATTTGTTTTTTTTTATGATGTTATTTTCTTTTTTTTCTGTTTTTCTTTTCCGTTCTAAATGAATGTGATGTTTTTTTCTTTTTTTTCTGTATTAATTTGTAAGATTTTTTTTATTTGATTTCTATATTATTCTTCTTCCCTGCTTTCGTTTTTTTCCTTTCTTTTTTTTTTTAATCTAAATCTTGAACGCCACTTTTTATTTATTTTTTTTCGTGTTTTTTTTTTCGTTTGATATTTTCATTTCGTGTTTTTGTCTGACTTTTGTTATCATTTCCTTTTTTGTTTTATTTTTTTCTCTGTCTTTCCAGTTCTAAATATGAGAATTGACTTTTTTTTGTCGTTTTTATTTCTTCGTCTACTTTTTTTTTTTTTTTTTTTTTTACATGTATTTCCTTTCTCGTTTTTTTCATTTTTTAATTTCATTTCTGTGATGTTCATATTTTTATCTTCGTTCCATTTTCCTTCGACTTTAATTTACATCTCTTATTTCTTGCTGAGTATTTTTTTCCTCTATTTTACTATTTTTTTTTATTTAGAACAAGATTTTTTCCTTTCATTTTATCATTTTTTTTCGTAAATGTACGTTTTCTTTTTTCAGTACCTTCCTTTTCCTATCTATTGTTTAATTTCTACATTATTCTTTTTTTCTTTAATTATCGTACGTTTTTTTTTATTATTTCCTTTGTTAGTTCTTCTGTTATTTATTTATTTTTTCAGTACCTTCCTTTTCTTATCTGTAGTTTGGTTTCTATATCATTCTTTTGTTTCTTCCATTATCGTACGTTTTTTATTCAATTTTCTTTGTTAGTTCTTCTGCTACTTCATTTTTTTCAGTATCTCTTTTTTTTTTTTATCTGTAACTTGATTTCTATATTTTAATTCTTTTGTTTACACTTTTCATCCATATTTGCTTTGTTATTTTTCCGCTTCTTTATTTTCAACTGGGAACCAAGAGGCTTTTCTTTCTTCTTCTTCTTCTTCTTTTCAGGTCTTCTTTTTGAATTCCAAGACAAAAGCAGCGTAATTTTTCTTTTCTTTACTTTGATTCAAAACACAAAGTCTTTTCATTTTCTTTCTTTGTCAACTGGAAGACTCAGACAACACTGCTTGGCTCTGTGTTGCCTTCTGCGTTGCCTTTAAGTTTAAACACGAGGCATTTCTTCCTTCCACTCTTTTCTTCAGTTTTTTCCTTTCTTTTTTT
>NC_087180.1:815000-822500 GCF_035594125.1 Scylla paramamosain
TCACCTTCTCCAGTACTGTAGTCCTGCGTCACCCTGTCACCCCGCCCCTCCCTATAGTGACCCAGCTAAAAGTGACCCAATACACATGTTTCACGTCACGATTCTTGCGTCACACACACACACACACACACACACACACACACACACACACACACACACACACACACACACACACACACACACTTTCCTACACCACCACCACCAACAACAACAACAACAGCAACAACAACAACTGAATGAATAACTACATAAAAGATAAATAAATAAACAAATAAATAAATAAATAAGCAAAAAAATAAATGCACACAGGAATAGAGCAACAAATAAAATTACTAAATGTATACAAACTAACATGAAATAAATAAATAAATAAGTAAATAAATGAATAAATAAATAGATAAGTGAACAAATGAATAAAAACAAAATTTAAACAACAATTTTTAGCCGAGACAAAATCTTTCTCAATTTTATTCCCTTTCCTCCTCCTCCTCCTCCTCCTCCTCCTCCCCTTAACACCCTCTCCTCCCCTCCCTGCAGCCTCAAATACCTCCCCTTCTCTCCCCTCCTATCTCTTCCCCAACCCTTTCCTTCTCTACCTCTCTCTTCCTTCTACTTCCTCTCTTCTACCATATTCTCTCCTACCTCTTCCCCCCACTCTCTCTTGTCTCCCATCTCTCCCCTCACTCTCCCTCTCCTTTCTCCCATTTTGTGAAGGGGAAAACACATGAAAAGGGGAAAAAGTACCAAAAGAGAGAGGAAAGGTTAAAAGTGAGAGGAAAAAGGGGAAAAATAGATTCATTTTAGAGACTGAAGAGAGAGAGAGGGAGGGAGGGAGGGAGGGAGAGAGAGAGAGAGAGAGAGAGAGAGAGAGAGAGAGAGAGAGAGAGAGAGAGAGAGAGAGAGAGAGAGAGAGAGAGAGAGAGAGAGAGAGAGAGAGAGAGAGAGAGAGAGAGAGAGAGAGAGAGAGAGAGAGAGTTTACAAGCGAGGGAAGGAAAAGGGAGAGTAAGAGATTGCACAGAACGAGAGAGAGAGAGAGAGAGAGAGAGAGAGAGAGAGAGAGAGAGAGAGAGAGAGAGAGAGAGAGAGAGAGAGAGAGAGAGAGAGAGAGAGAGAGAAAGAGAACCGCTCCCTGGAGACAAGTAACGAGGGGAGACAAGATTTTGTGGTGGAGGAAAGAGAGGAAAGAAGGGGAGGGATGGAGGTAAATTGGAGAAAAAAAGGTGAGGGAAAGGAAAGAAAGGGGAAAAAGGAAGGAAAAATGAGAGAAAAAGTAGGAAAGGGAGAAATGGAGAAGCAGGAAAGGAGAAAAAAGAAGGAAGGAGAGAAGGATAGAAAAAATAAAGGAAGGAAATAAAGGAGATGAAGGAAAAGGGAAAAAGGGAAAATATAGAGAAAAGAGAGAGGGAGAAAAGAATGGAGGAAAAAAAGAAAAGGAAAAAGGTGGAGGGGAGGGAGGAGATGGAGGTGGAAGAAATACAAGGTGGAGGAAAGGGAGGGAAGGTGGAGGAAAGGGAGATAAACTTGAACTCCTCCACTAACCTTCCACTGTTTCATCTCCACTTTCTTCTTCCCTCCATTTATTCCTCCTCCTCCTCCTCCAATTATAATATTCCTCTCTTATACTCCTCCTCCTCCTCCTCCTTCTCCACCTTCTCCTCCTCCACCTCAATCATCTTCTTTTCTCCTCTTATCATCTCTCCTTTCTTCCTCTTCCGACTCATCTCCTTCTTTAATCCTCCTTCATCTCCTTCTCTAATACTTCGACAAATCCTCCTCCTCCTCCTCCTCCTCCTCCTCCTCCTACTCCTCTTTCTCTTCCCCCTCCTCCTCCTCCTCTTCTTCTTCACCTGTACATATCACCTCATTAATGGAATCACAGTCGTTCTCATAAAGAAGAGGAGGAGGAGGAGGAGGAGGAGGAGGAGGAGGAGGAGGAGGAGGAGGAGGAGGAGGAGGAGGAGGAGGAGGAGGATAAGGGACAAATGGGAGAGGAGAATTACACGGGTATACCTAGAGAGAGAGAGAGAGAGAGAGAGAGAGAGAGAGAGAGAGAGAGAGAGAGAGAGAGAGAGAGAGAGAGAGAGAGAGAGAGAGAGAGAGAGAGAGAGAGAGGGGGGAGAGAGAGAGAGAGAGAGGTGGGGGAGAGAGAGAGAGAGAGAGAGAGAGAGAGAGAGAGAGAGAGAGAGAGAGAGAGAGAGAGAGAGAGAGAGAGAGAGAGAGAGAGAGAGAGAGAGAGAGAGAGGAGGGGGAGAGAGGCGGGGTGGAGGGCGCAGGTCATAAGAGATAAGGGACGAGGCACTTAAAAAAACACCCACTTACCGTTAAGTGTTATGGCTACTACTACTACTACTACTACTACTACTACTACTACTACTACTACTACCACTACTACTACTAACACTACTACTACTACCACTACTACTACTACTACTACTACTACTACTACTACTACTACTACTACCACTACTACTACTACCACTACTACTACTACCACTACTACTACTACTACTACTACTACTACTACTACTACTACTACTACTACTACCACTACTGCTGCTACTACTACTACTACTACTACTACTACTACTACTACTACTACTACTACTACTATTACTGCTGCTGCTGCTGCTGCTACTACTACTACTACTACTACTACTACTACTACTACTACTAGTACTACTACTACTACGCCTAATACTTCTACTACTACTACTACTACTACTACTACTACTACTACTACTACTACTACTTCCACTACTGCTACTACTACTACTACTACTACTACTACTAGTACTACTCCTACTACTATTACTGCTACTACCACTACTACTACTACTACTACTACTACTACTACTACTACTACTACTACTACTACTGCTGCTGTTGCTGCTGCTGCTGGTACTACAACAACAACAACAACAACAAAACAACAACAACAACAACTACTACTACTACTACTACGAGAGAGAGAGAGAGAGAGAGAGAGAGAGAGAGAGAGAGAGAGAGAGAGAGAGAGAGAGAGAGAGAGAGAGGTTACGAGGATACAAGCGGGGGGGAGGGAGGGAGCGGCTCTCTCTCCTAAGACTGTTTCTAACACCTGCTCTTCAAATACCAAATATCCATAAAGCTAATTGGCTCTCTCTCTCTCTCTCTCTCTCTCTCTCTCTCTCCATAACCATTGCTTACATACCATACAATAACTCTCTCTCTCTCTCTCTCTCTCTCTCTCTCTCTCTCTCTCTCTCTCTCTCGTATCTGTTCGACTCTTGACCAGCAGGGGCACAGGAAACGCAGGTAACAGTGCAGGTGTTTATTCACAGAAGGTGTGAACAGAAGGCTGGAGGTAGGTGATCTCTCGGCGCCAGGCCGCGCACTTCAACTTAACACTTATGACTGAAGCCTAGCTCGTTCACTCATACACGTATTCATGCCTCACACAAGTCTCGCTCATTCACTCGTTCACACAACTAGCTAACAACCACACACCTCCCCCGAGACATAAGGAAGATTCCTTATCTTTGTTATGGCTACCGTAACACATGAAACAAAGTTACAATGATTGAAGTACAGAAAACACGGTACATATACACAAAACAAACACAGCGTACAATGAACACGTACGACTAATCGTAGGTGCTACGGTGCCACCGCACCTGCAGTCGTCTCGGCTCCCTACGCTGTCGGCTGCTTCGACGCTCTGGTTGCTCTCGGCCACGGTGTACCCCGTTACCCTGATGCTCCGGGCTGCCGGGATGGTGGTGTTCCTCGTGACCCTGATGCTGAAGCGCTGCACCGCCATGAGCGGTGTGCTGCTCGACAGGAAGGGGAGTAAGAGGTCTGTGTGGGCGTAGGTGTCTTCTATTACGCCACATCACGCGACCGCTGCCCATCTTGATGAGGTAGTCTCTCCTTCGCCCAACAGCCACGATGACACCCAGGCGATCCCAGAGGCCTGTCGTGTGATCTTGAACGTCGACGTGGCCACCGAGGTGCAGGAGAGGAAGAGTACGGGCGGACGCGTCGTGGCGAAGTTTCGCTTTCTTCCTCAGTCGCTCTGCCTTGGCGTCGCACTCATCAGCAGCGCGCTGCCACTGCTGAGCGTATGAGCGATGATGAGCCGGGACACAGGACCTCATAGGATGACCGAAGAGGACTTGTGCTGGTGATCGCCCTTCCGCCCTCGGAGTGTTGCGCAGTTCCAGCAACCCGCGAGCGAACGCATCCTCGTCCAGGTGTCCCTGCTGTGTGGTCGTGAGGATCAGCTTCTTCACGGACTTGACCGCTGCCTCGGCGTGACCATTGGAGCGTGGATAATGAGGTGAAGATACACGATGCTCCACCCCCCATCGAGCCAGGAAGCGCCGTACCGATGAAGAAGTGAACTGCGGTCCACCGTCAGTCCTCAGGAGAACAGGCACGCCCGTGTCGGCGAACACACCCCGAAGGACACGAACGAGCTGATCAGCCGATGCTGGACGTGAGCATGCAGACACGTGAGGCCACCCAGACAAGCGATCTACATACACGAGGTATGTACGGCCTGCTGCGTGGAAGTAGTCTGCAGAAACTGACTCAAACACCCTGCTGGGTGTGTCCGTGTCCTGCCAGAGAGGTTCGTTGGCTTGGCTTGGTAGGAGTGGACGGCATAGTGAGCATCCAGAAACGACGTTCTCAACGTCTCTGTCCATACCAGGCCAGTACACCGTTTGTCGGGCCCGTCGCTTGGTGCGCTCCATCCCCTGATGACTGTCATGGAGTCGCTCTAGTGTTTCTCGGCGGAGGCTGTGAGGAATAAGAAGCCTCGGCCCGTAAACCACCAGGTCGTCGTCTACGGCCAGCAGACTGCGCACCGGCCAGTACGTACGCAAGCGGTGATCGAGGTCGTGGCAATGATCAGGGAAGCCCTCGATGATGACGTTCTTGAGCAAGCAGTACTCCCCGTCTCTTGCTGCTGCGGCACGTACTATTTCCACAGTCTGATCCTGAGTGGTGCTAAGCGGACGCCGTCCTCATTGGTGGCAGATAACGCTGAGATGACCGCTGAGTGGAGAGGGTCGAGGTCACCAGAAGTAGCAGCATCCTCTTCCTCCACTGGGTCCTGTACTGGAGCACGTGAGAGGGCGTCGGGCACACAGTGTGTCGATCCCGTAGGGTAGTCCACACTCTCGATGATTCCCTTGTTAAGCAGCTCTTCCAACTGGCTCTTAATTTCTTCACGCCAATTGTAAGGGATTGTACGAGATGCTGTTACGGCGAAGGGTCGAGCGTCGTCTGTCAACTCGATGGCCATGGATCCACCAGCCATTGCACGTAAACCTTCCTTTGCTTCGAAGACGCTGGGAAAGGCCTTGATCACAGCAGCAGCGTGCCCCGCACGCTGCTGCGGCGTTGGGTCGTAGGAATGAGGCCAGCTGATCACTTCTGTGGGCGTAGATAGAGGTGGCTGCGAGGCGGTCGGGTACTTGATGGAGCTGTTGCCGGTGCGCTGTTCTTCCCTGCGTAGCGGTCGGATTTGAGCCGGAAAATCTTCGGGGAGGATTCCGAGAGCGATGGAATCGTACCAGCTAAGCAGCGCCCCCTTCACCTCCTTCACCACGCTCACAACAGTCTCAGCTTCCCTGTCGCCCAGTTGCAAGTGCGACGAGAAAGTTCCTACACAGGTGAGGGGGTGATTACCGGCAGCATAAAGTCCATCACCATCAGCGGGCGCCAAGCTGGAGGGCGGGATTCCAAGGAGTGTTGCCGTGTCGAGGCCAATAACGGTCGTTTCGGCCCCAGAGTCAGGAGTCCACGTAATCTTGTCTCTTCCAGCGGGATGTGTGGCGGTAATGAGCACCTGGGGCGCAGGTCGTGCCGTCACCGTCTTTGTGTATACGCCTGATAAGAGCTGGTATACACTGGCACTGGCTCCCCGCCTCGGGCCTGCACCGCGATGAGGAGAGACAGTTGAGGAACTCCTCGAAGCTCCTCGTCGTTTCCTCACTGTCTGCTGACATACACTCGCAAAATGCCCTCTTTTCCCGCAGTTACGACACACTTTATCTATTGCCTGGCATCCCCTTTTGTCACTGCGACAATCTTTGCCACAACGATAACAGCCCGTGGGGCTTGAGCCCCCGAAACTGCCCTTCCTGTAGTTCGAGACAGCGTTCACACCATGGCTCGAAGAGTGAGAGCCGCCCCTTAGTACTGCACTACACTGGTTAGCGCTCTCTGATGCTCTGCAAATATCTATGGCGTTTTCAAGGGTGAGTTTCTTGTTTTCCAGCATGCGTTTCAGAGCCACTTCGTCTCGTGTCCCAACGACAATTCTGTCACGCAGCTGATGGTTTATGCACTGGTCGCAAAAGTCACAGAAATTGGCGATTTCCTTAACAGCACATAAAAAGTCGTCAAAACCTTCTTGCGTTTCTTGCACGCGGGAGTAGAAGTCTCTTCTATCCATGATGATGTTGCGCTGGCTTCGCAGGTACTCACACATTGCATCGAGGATGGTTCTTAACTCCGCGTCTCTCGGTAAGCTTATCCCGTAGCGAAGTGTACGGGTCCACTCGTCGTCTAGGACAGCAGCGAGTGCCGCCCTCTGCTCAGCCAGGGAGAGACAGTCTATCCTGGCGAGGGTTACGTATCCTTCAAACTTATGGCGCCACGTGTCGAACTCACGTAAAGATGCTGACGCCGTTAAGTGAGGAATGATGGTGGCGGACGTCGGGAACCTCGCGCCCTGGGTAGACGTGCTGCGGGCTGTGGTTTCGCCTTCATTGCTCGCCGTGGTGCGACTGGGAGCTTGTGTCCCCACTCTCTCCAGCAGCTGGGTTAAACGCTCCTCGCGAGCCTGACTCTGCTCCGACTGTCGCGCTAGCAGAGCCTGACTCTGCTCCGACTGTCGCGCTAGCAGGGCAGCCAGCGCCTCCAACTGCTTCTCCATTCTGCGCCGTACCCACTGCAGCCTTGTCCTGATCCTACTCACTGCGCCATGTTCGACTCTTGACCAGCAGGGGCACAGGAAACGCAGGTAACAGTGCAGGTGTTTATTCACAGAAGGTGTGAACAGAAGGCTGGAGGTAGGTGATCTCTCGGCGCCAGGCCGCGCACTTCAACTTAACACTTATGACTGAAGCCTAGCTCGTTCACTCATACACGTATTCATGCCTCACACAAGTCTCGCTCATTCACTCGTTCACACAACTAGCTAACAACCACACAGTATCTAACTTTCTCTCCTTTCCCGGAGTTCTTTCCCTTCTTTGTAACGTTCCTTCCTACTTTCTTCCTTTCTCTTCCTCCTTTCTCTTCCTTTCTTCCCTTTTCCTCTTCCCCCTTTCACCCATTCTTCCTTCTCTCGTCTCTCTTCTTTCTTCCACCTTTTTTCCTTCGTTTCCGTTTTTCTTTTGTTTTTTTTCATGTTTTTATTGTTAATTTTTGTTCTGTTTCCTTATTTATTGCTTTTGTTTTTATTATACTTTTATTATTTTATGCTGTGTGTGTGTGTGTGTGTG
>NC_087180.1:830000-837500 GCF_035594125.1 Scylla paramamosain
GAGGGAGAGGGAGAGGGAGAGGGAGAGGGAGGGAGAGAGAGGGAGAGTGTAAGAGGAGTGAAGGGTGCAACATCAGGAAAAAAGGAGAAAGAGAGAAGGGAGAGGAAGGGAGAGAAAGGAGAATGGAGTGGGACGGAGAAAGTAAGAGTGAAGGATGCAAGACAGGAGGAAAAAAGGGGAAGAAAGGGAGGAAGAAAACAAGAAAAAGGGAGAAAAAGGAGAGTAAGAAAATAGATAGATAGATAGATAGATAGATAGATAGAGAGAGAGAGAGAGAGAGAGAGAGAGAGAGAGAGAGAGAGAGAGAGAGAGAGAGAGAGAGAGAGAGAGAGAGAGAGAGAGAGAGAGAGAGAGAGTGGTGCAAGACAGGAGAAAAAAGAGGAAGAAAACGGGAAAGAGGGAAGGATAAAGAGAGGAAGATAAAAGGGAGAGCTGTAGGAGAGGAGAATAGAGGGAGGGAGAATAGGAGAACGAGGAAAAAAGGAAGGAAGGAAAGAAAAAGGAAGGAAGGAAGGAAGGAAGGAAGGAAGGAAGGAAGGAAGGAAGGAAGGAAGGAAGGAAGGAAGGAAGGAAACTCTACTTAAATATCTATATCTATATCTACTTAAAGTTCACGTGTCTTCTTCAAATAAATAAAGAAAGAAAGAAAGAAAGAAAGAAATAGAGAAATAAATAAATATCCTAAGTTTTATCAGCAACATTCTATCAGTTAATATGAAAATTATCTTCAATATTTACATTCATTCTTTTTTTCATTAATCTATATTTTCTTCCTTCATGTCACCTATTAATCTCTCTCTCTCTCTCTCTCTCTCTCTCTCTCTCTCTCTCTCTCTCTCTCTCTCTCTCTCTGATTCTTTGACTTTTACTGTTTGTTTCAGGTATGTGTGTGTGTGTGTGTGTGTGTGTGTGTGTGTGTGTGTGTGTGTGTGTGTGTGTGTGTGTGTGTGTGTGTGTGTGTGGGATAGCAAGAGCGAAAGTCAGTCTTATCTTTAATGAGGATGCTAAATCTCTCTCTCTCTCTCTCTCTCTCTCTCTCTCTCTCTCTCTCTCTCTCTCTCTCTAATCCACTCCAGAAATTAATTACGTCACTAAATTTAAGCGTGGAATAATTGTGACCAGATTACGTTAATTGACTGTTAGGTACACGACCCTCTATCTCTCTCTCTCTCTCTCTCTCTCTCTCTCTCTCTCTCTCTCTCTCTCTCTCTCTCGCCTGTTCAGTTATCAATACATTCACACAGGAAAAAAAGTTGGTTTTCTTTCTTTTTTCTTCGTTTTTTTCTTTTTTGTTTTCCTTGGTTTTATTGTGTGCTCATACATTCACTGCTCTCTCTCTCTCTCTCTCTCTCTCTCTCTCTCTCTCTCTCTCTCTCTCTCTCCCTCACACGAGTGCTGCAGTTCACTTCATCTTTTTTCCCTTACGTGTTCATACTCTCTCTCTCTCTCTCTCTCTCTCTCTCTCTCTCTCTCTCTCTCTCTCTCTCTCTCTCACTCTTTCTCTTACACACACACACACACACACACACCAGAAGGAACATACACCACCACCACCACCACCACCTATCCTGTCATCACCAATACATCCTCAGTTAAATGATGATGATGATGATGATAATGATGATGACGATGATTTCTTTTAATCCCATCACTTCCTCTCCTCTCCCCACCCCTTATTCCCTCTCCCTCTCCCTCTCTCACCTCTCCCTGCCCCCCACACCCCTTACTCTGCCATCTGGTGGGGGTCACTGGCCACGGGATCAAAGGCTGAATACACACCCGTAACCCCATCACCCCCATCACCCCCACCCCTTCCCCATCACCTCGTCTCATTCCTCCCCCACCCCCACCGAGATTCATGAATAACAGTGTTTTAAGCATCTGTTTGGCTGCATTCGTGGGTGATACTGTTCATTCATTCACTGACACACACACACACACACACACACACACACACACACACACACACACACACACACACACACACACACAGGTAAGTAATTTGGTTATCTTGCTGCTGCTGCTGCTACTACTACTACTACTACTACTACTACTACTACTACTACTTTCACTCATATTATTTCCATTTACTGAACAAAGATCAACAAATTAGTTTTTTTATTTTTTTATTTAAGGAAGATTGGATCACAGACAAGGAGGAGGAGGAGGAAGAGGAAGAGGAAGAGGAGGAGGAGGAGGAGGAGGAGGAGGAGGAGGAGGAGGAGGAGGAGGAGAAGTGGTAGTGACATGGTAAGATTCCGTAACTCTCTCTCTCTCTCTCTCTCTCTCTCTCTCTCTCTCTCTCTCTCTCTCTCTCTCTCTCTCTCTCTCTCTCTCTCGTAAGCACATGACGGAGGCGCCTCTGCTTGACTGACTGACTGACTGACACACACACACACACACACACACACACACACACACACACACACACACACACACACACACATTAAAATCTTGTTCTTCCATTCAAAGCTTCCCTTCCATTAACCCTTGTCTCTCTCTCTCTCTCTCTCTCTCTCTCTCTCTCTCTCTCTCTCTCTCTCTCTCTCTCTCTCTCTCTCTCTCTCGTTCTCACGCTCACTCTCGGCACCTGCAGTGAGAGTGCAAGTCACCCGGATGACTGCCTCTCTCTCTCTCTCTCTCTCTCTCTCTCTCTCTCTCTCTCTCTCTCTCTCTCTCTCTCTCTCTCTCTCTCTCACAGACACACACAAGACAACTTTTATCTCATTTTTTTAATCATAATTCTGATTTCAACTTCGCTGTCTCACCCTTCTCTCTCTCTCTCTCTCTCTCTCTCTCTCTCTCTCTCTCTCTCTCTCTCTCTCTCTCTCTCTCTCATTTGTGAGCGTGGGCAAACAAATGTTGGGTCAGCATCCCGGTGAGAGGGAAGGAGAGGAAAGGAGGGAGGAAGATGGAGGGAGGGAGGGAGGAAGAGAGGGAGACGGAGGAGGGAGGAAGGGAGAGAGGAAGGAGGAGGGAAGGGAAGGGAAGGGAAGGTCAAGGAAAGAAGGAAAGGATATGAAGGAGACAGACGGAATGGAGGGAAAAGGAAGGAAGGAAGGAAGGAAGGAAGGAAGGAAGGAAGGAAGAAAGGAAGGAAGGAAGGAAGGAAGGAAGGAAGGAAAGAAGGAAGGAAGGAAGGAAGAAGTCGGCCAATAAAAGGTAAAAGTGGGAATAAGGAGAGAGAGAGAGAGAGAGAGAGAGAGAGAGAGAGAGAGAGAGAGAGAGAGAGAGAGAGAGAGAGAGAGAGAGAGAGAGAGAGAGAGAGAGAGAGGATGAACAGACCTAAAGGAGAAAGGGAAGGAGGAAAGAAACTAATGGAATAAAAAGAATGAATGAAAGAAAGAAAGAAAGAAGGGAGAGAGGAAAAAATGAAGTCAAAAAAGGAAAAAGGGAGAAAAGAAGGAAATAGAGAAGAAAGAAATGAAAAAGCGGACAGGGGAAGGGAGGAGAGAGAAAAAACAAACTAAAAGAAAGAGAAAAATAAGGAGGAGGAAATGGAATAAAGAAGATAAAAGAGAGAAATGGAGAAATAGAGAGGAAAGTACCACCACCATCACCACCAAAACCACCAAAACCACCACCACCACCACCACCACTACTACAACGACCTTTTCAGCCACCACCACCACCACCACAACACCCTTTCACTTCTCATCACCACTACTAACATTACTACCATTTCTGTGTCATTCGGGTCACCACCACCATCACCATCTTGCACCACCACAATCATCACCATTACGTCACCATCATCTCTCTCCCTCTCCGCTCTGCACTGCCATCACCACCACAGCCATCATCATCACCATTCGCCAGTATTGCCATCATAGCTTCACCACCACAGCAATAGATATATATAGATAAATAGATTGATAGATAGATAGACAGACAGACAAACAGACAGATAGATAGACAATTAGACTGATAAATAGTAGATACAAAAGCAGATATGATAGATAGAAATGAATAGCCAGATAATTATAAAACAGACAGACATGTTTTAGCGACCACAAAACACAACTATTGTAACACACACACACACACACACACACACACACACACACACACACACACACACACACACACACACACACAGAGTACTCACACGGGGTCCTGCAGGGGAAACACATAGCCTCGCAACACTACACAACACAACACGTACCTGGAAAAAGAGGAAAATTCAACAGTTAGCTACAAAAGTTTGCTTGTTCACCACCACCACCATCACCACCACCACCACCACCACCACGACAAAATGCATACACGTTATTTTATCGAAACACCAAAATGACACCCCAAAATTTCTCTTTCCCTTTCTCTCTCTCTCTCTCTCTCTCTCTCTCTCTCTCTCTCTCTCTCTCTCTCTCTCTCTCTCTTATGTTAAAGTAAAAATAAGAAAAATAAGAATAAAATAATAGTAATATTAGTGAAATAGACTTAAATCATACTAAAAAAATGAAAAAGAGTAGAAAAATAAGATGAAATACGAAAATAAAACACAAATGAAAAGATCAACAAACGAACAAAAAGAAAATTGATGAAACATTTTGATGAAATTTAAAAAAAAGTGAAAACAAAAATATTTTTCTACATTTTTTATTCTTCACCTACATTTATATTTCTCTTTTTTGATGTTCCGTGGAGATGCACTCTCTCTCTCTCTCTCTCTCTCTCTCTCTCTCTCTCTCTCTCTCTCTCTCTCTCTCTCTAGTGAAATATTTCACTTTTTTTCTGATCAGTCACACACACACACACACACACACACACACACACACACACACACACACACACACACACACACACACACACACACTACAGCTTCTGCTACCACTACTTCTACTGCTACTACTACTGCTACTACTACTACTACCAGACTACTACTACTACTACTACTATTACTACTACACTAACTGCTACTACACAAACAACAACAACTACTACTACTACTAGTACTATTAGTACTACTACTACTACTACTACTACTACTACTACTACTACTACTACTACTACTACTACTACTACTACTGCTGCTGCTACTACACACACACACACACACACACACACACACACACACACACACACACACACACACACACACACACGACCTTCTCACGCCGCCCCTCCTCCGCCTGTTCTCGTGAGAGAGAGAGAGCAGCGGTGTCGTAAAACTTGGTGAGTTGCGGGGAATATTGGGGGCAGTGAGGCGATAGGGAAGAGGGGAAGGGGAAGGGGAAGGGGAAGGGGAAGGGGAAGGGGAAGGGGGAAGGGTGAAGGGGAGTGGAAGGGGGAGGGAGGACATGGCTGTCTTCCTTTCTTCCTGTCTCGCCATGGACACTAATGTCTAGTGTTTAGGAGGGAGGAAGGAGCGAAGGAAGGAGTGAAGGAGGGAAGGATGGAAGGAACAGTGAAGGAAGAGAGGGGAGATGGAAGCAGAGAAGGACGGAGAGAAGGGAGGAGTGAAAGGGGAAGGTGAAGAGGTGAAGAGGAATGAAGGAATGAATGAAGGGATGAAGGAAGGAAAGAATGGGAGGAGTGAAGGAGAAAAGGAAGGAAAGAATGAAGTGAAGGAGGAAAGGTAGAGAAATGAAGAGGAGGTAAGGAAATAAAAAACGAAGGAAGGAAGGAAGGAAGGAAGGAAGGAAGGAAGGAAGGAAGGAAGGAAGGAAAGAAGGAAGGAAGGAAGGAAGGAAAGAAAAAAGGAAGAAAGGAAAGAAGGAAGAAAGGATTTAACTGAATGATTTAATGCTTTGCCACATCAAATCATTAGGCGCTGGACAAAAGAAGGAGGAGAGAGTGAAGAAGTGAAGGAGTGAAGGAGAGATATAGAGCAGGAAAGGAAGAAAGGAGGGTAAAGGGAGCTGATACATTTAATGCGTCGCCACATCGGGGTCACAATTCGCTGAACGAGGGAGGAAGGGAGGAAAAAAAGGAAGGCAGCGGTCGGTCAGCACAAAATTGCACCTGCCGTTACCTGCTGCACGTAATGTTACCTGTGACGTGCCTCCCTCCTTACCTGTGACGCGCCTCCTTCCCTCCCTCTTTCCTTCCTCGCCTCTATTTGTCACATGTCCTCCTTTTCCTCCTTCTTTCCTTCCTCGCTTCTATTTGCTACATGTCCTCTTCTTCCTCCTTCCCTCTTTCCTTCCTTTCTTTAAGTATTTGTCACGTGTTCTCGTTTTCCTCTGCCTTTCCTTCCTTTCTTCCTCATCTCAGTATTTGTCATGTCCTTTTCATTCTTCCTGCTTTCCTTCTTCCCTCGCCAGTATTTGTCACATCTCCTTTTCGTCCTTCTTTCCTTCCTCACTTCAGTACTTGTCATCTCCTTTTCTTCCTACCCTCCTACTTTCCTCCCTTTCTTTCTCCTTTCCTCCTCCTCCTTCTTCACGAGTCTGATAAGATTACCATTAACAACTAAGTAATCATTGACCTAATAAACAGTAATTGTAATATTAGCTATGCGATCATTGGTAAGCAATTCAAATGTGACGAAGCTAAACAATTTCTTTTTTAATAGAATAGTCAACATTCGCATCTCCTTTACAGATGGATAAGCACTTCGCGTTAACCCTTTTAATGACGTTCCTTTCTTTCTTCTCTTTTCTTTTTCTTGTACTATTATTAAATGAAAAGCTTGGTATTAAAGTTATGTAAAATTTTATGTATTTTTATTTGTATTTTGTATTTGTTTACATATTTTTCATTATCCTTTTTTCTTTTCCCTTTCTTTCCTTTTTTCTTTCCATCCTATTCACGTTAATTTATCCATGTTTACGTGACCCCTGCTTTGGAATATGTTGCTGGTCTCTCTCTCTCTCTCTCTCTCTCTCTCTCTCTCTCTCTCTCTCTCTCTCTCTCTCTCTCTCTCTCTCTCTCAGGCAACAAAGCATATTCAGTCCTTCCCCTTCGTCATTCACCCACTTCTTCCCCTCCACTGCTCCTCCTCCCTCCCTCCACCTATGCAGAACACCCCGTGCTCCCTCTCTCACCCTCTCTCCCCGCTCTCCTTACCTCAAAAACACCTCTTTCCGCCCCCCTCCCCCCGGGTCACGCCTTCATTCGGTAGGGCGGAAGCAGCAGTCACCTCGCTTATGTTCCCACGCGCCCATCACCACGCCCACGCCACGCCCGCTCACCTGTCACGCCTCTCCCTCCCTCCCTCTCACCTCTCCCACACTGGCTAAGAACACGAGGGTGGTGCAAGAAGTCATCAGGTTGAAGGGTTGGCGCCACGCACCGGTCTCCTCCAGCTGTTTGTGTCCCTTGTGATCTGTATAAGACCCACACCCTTTGCAGTTTTCTCTCCATCTCATTCTGTCCTTCCACAACGATCATTAAGAGTACTACTGTGATAATATCGAACTGCAAAAGGAATACACAGTTATTCTTCCCAAGAACAAGCCATGCATTACCTAAACTTAATTAAGCCGCAAGAAAGAATCAATAATAGATGAAATGTTACTCAAGGTGTGTTGTCTTAGCAGCGACGGCTGACAGAGA
>NC_087180.1:845000-852500 GCF_035594125.1 Scylla paramamosain
AGACAATGAGACAAGAAAATGATGAGGAAGAGAGAGAGAGAGAGAGAGAGAGAGAGAGAGAGAGAGAGAGAGAGAGAGAGAGAGAGAGAGAGAGAGAGAGAGAGAGAGAGAGAGAGAGAGAGAGAATTGGTGAAAGTAAAAAGAAAAAAAAGGTTCAGAATGGAAGAAAAGAAAGAGGAAAGAAAAGGAGATAAGGAGGGAGGGAGGGAGGGAGGGAGGGAGGGAGGGAGGGAAGAAAGGGAGGAGAGAAAAAAAAATGGAGGAAAAAGAGTAAGGGAGGAAAAGTAAGGTAGGGAGTAGGTAAGGGACGGAAAAAGGGGAAAAACGGAGAGAGAGAGAGAGAGAGAGAGAGAGAGAGAGAGAGAGAGAGAGAGAGAGAGAGAGAGAGAGAGAGAGAGAGAGAGAGAGGCCATTATTCAAGAGGAGAGACCTTCAGTATCGGAACCTCCCCTCAGATCACTAAAGGTTTATGTTACGACCTGTCTCTCTCTCTCTCTCTCTCTCTCTCTCTCTCTCTCTCTCTCTCTCTCTCTCTCAACTGTACAACTTTAACCTGCCTGTGTATGCGCGAGAGAGAGAGAGAGAGAGAGAGAGAGAGAGAGAGAGAGAGAGAGAGAGAGAGAGAGAGAGAGAGAGAGAGAGAGAGAGAGAGAGAGAGAGAGAGAGAGAGAGAGAGATCGCCATCTCCATCTCTCTCTCATAAATATTTTTGCAGTCAAGTATTGGATACGAACACACACACACACACACACACACACACACACACACACACACACACACACACACACACACAGAAATCAAAGTTTGTTACAGAGGGAAGGTTTGAAAGCTACCCACAAGAGGAGTGTGTGTGTGTGTGTGTGTGTGTGTGTGTGTGTGTGTGTGTGTGTGTGTGTGTGTGTGTGTGTGTGTGTGTGTGTGTGTGTGTGTGTGTGTGTGTGTGTGTGTGTGTGTGTGAACGCATATGAACACACATAGGAAAGACAAAACAGGAATAAAAAACGCCAAATCCCACATAATGCGCGCACACACACACACACACACACACACACACACACACACACACACACACACACACACACACACACACACACACACACACACACCAAAAGTATAACAGGTAAATAAGTAAATAAATAAAAATATAAAAAAACTAAATACACATCAAATATCATAAAACACACACAAAACAGAAGCAATAATACAAAAGATGCCAAAAAAAAAAACAATACATTTTTCATTCCAAACTCAACAATTAAACTCCCCCCCAAAAAAAAATGACTTCCTATTTTTTTTTCATGAATATTAATACACAACTATATATATATATTCCCCCACTCTTCCCTCCCATCCCTCCCCTCCCCCACCCTCCCCCTCCCCACCAGCATCCGCCGCCTCACTTCCCTTCATCCCTACGTGTGAATAACTCCCATAAATAAAAATGAATAAAAAAAAATGAATAGTATTTGAGTGGTGAATTTATTTATTTATCTGACAAAAAAAAAAAAAAACACTCCATCTTGGGATTTACCTGTCTATATTTTATCCAAGGTGGAGAGGGAGAGGGAGAGGGAGAGGGAGAGGGAGGGGATAGGGCGGGGGGTGGTGTAGGGGTGGAAGGAAGGGAGTGGACGCGGCTGTGTGGGGTGAGTGCAGTGTGTGGGGGAGGAGGAGGAGGAGGAGGAATACAAAGGAATACAAAGGAAAGAACAGACAGCAACAGCCCTACTGGGCCTAACGAGGCTGTCTGTGTGTCTATTCTACCACTACCACTACAGATTCTAAGAGTTAGAGGATGGAGGAGGAGATCAAGGAAGGAAAAACAGGAGGAGTATAGGGAGGAGGAAAGGCTAAGATGTGATAGGAAAGGATGAAAGAGAAATTATACTATTCACTACACTAACTAACTAAAAAAAAAAAAAAAAAAAAAAAAAAAAAAAAAAAAAAAAAACATTTTATGTAGGCGCAAAGTACGTTATATGAGGGGTTGCTGCGAGGTGATTGTCCAACCTTTGTTTAAAAGTTTCTATTGTGTTACTATCGACAATATGTGCTGGGAGAGAGTTCCAGACATTTACAATTCTATTAAAGAAATAATACTTAGCCTCGTCTGATCTGAAACGCTTACCTATAATCTTGTAGCCATTATTTCGAGTGGTGTTGGAACTGTCAATGATGAGATAGTTGTTTACATTTACGTTATCAAAGCCCCGACACATCTTAAACAATTCAATTAAGTCACCTCGCATTCGCCGTTTCTCTAAACTGAACAAGTTGAGTTCCCTCAAGCGCTCCTCATAAGGCTTGTTCCGCAGTCGTGGGATCAACTTGGTAACTCTTCTTTGGACTCTCTCCAGCTTGTCTATATCTTTCCTGTAATGGGGTGACCAGAACTGGACGCAATACTCAAGTAGAGGTCGGACAAGTGTATTAAACAATGTGAGAATTACCCCTTCTGATTTGAATTCGAAAGTCCTACCAATAAACCCAACCAATTTATTTGCTGTTTTAACTACTTCCGAGCAGTGTTTACTTGACTTGAGGTCTGAGGTAATTATAACACCCAAGTCCTTTTCCTCCTTAACCTTAAGAAGCTCGGTACCGTTCATTAAGTAATCAGTGTGATCGTTGTTATTACCAATGTGCAACACTTTACATTTATTTACATTGAAGCTCATCTGCCACTTGTCTGACCAAGTGGCTAAGTGGTCAAGATCAGATTGTAATTTTCTTTTATCCTCAGACGTGACTACTTTATTCATTATTTTTGTATCATCAGCGAACTTAGATACTTTGCAGGTGAGGCCCTCATCGATATCATTAACGTAAATAAGGAAAAGAACAGGGCCGAGCACTGATCCCTGTGGTACACCACTTAGAACTTCTCGCCAGTTTGAAAATTTACCATTTAAAACAACGCGCTGTTTTCTCTCAGACAGCCAGTCTTCAAGCCAAGGAGGAGGAGGAGGAGGAGGAGGAGGAGGAGGAGGAGGAGGAGGAGGAGGAGGAGGAGGAGGAGGAGGAGAGAGAGAGAGAGAGAGAGAGAGAGAGAGAGAGAGAGAGAGAGAGAGAGAGAGAGAGAGAGAGAGAGAGAGAGAGAGAGAGAGAGAGAGAGAGAGTGTGGAGAGGTTTGAAGCAGGAGGAAAAGGAAAGTGGAGAAAGGAGAGCAGATGGAGGGATGGGTGGAGGAAAAAACGGAGGAGGGAGGAAGGGAGAGTCATGTTGGAGAGAAAGAAGAGAGAAGATGGAGGAACTTGGAAGAAGACTGGAGGGAACTGTGGAGGGAGGGACTAGGAGTGGAGGGGCAGGAGAGAGGGAGTGGGATAGGTTGGAGGAAAGGGAGGAAAAGAGGAAAATTAAATCAGCTATATATCAAAAGTTTCCTTCGTATTTTCCTGCAGAACCGTGTAGTTTTATTGTATGGGAAACTTAACTGACTACTTTTTTCCCCGTCTTTGTTTCCTCTTGTTTCTATTTCCTTAACTTTTCCTGACAATTGTCCATGATTTTTTTTCCCTTTCCAACAATTCACAAGCCCAATCTAATGCTTTCCTCTTCAAGATTTCCTTATACAACGGCATATATCACTCGTTCCACTTTTCCCACCTTAATTTCTCCCTATTTAAATATTCCTTAACCCTTTCACTGCGGCAGGAAACGATGAACAGCACATAAAAAAAATAATGCGCGAAGTTTTTATCACCATCTTAAAAAAAAAAAAAAAAAAAAAAAAAGTTGGCCATAAAAAGAACACGTTTTGCAATTTCTTCCCAGTTCAAGGATTGGACGTGGCTGCGGAACAAGTAAAGATGTCTCACAGTGATCGGTAACTAAGGTGAACCAAGTGACAGTGAAAGGGTTAAGGAAGAGATGTATCTTTCACCACTACAGCTATATTCACCTCTACAGCTCAATTGTAGGGTCAACCCTCACTTTTAAGCTCTTCATTCTACCTTCACGCTTAACCCCTTCTCTGTCATTACTTCTAACCTCTACCTCACCTCTAGAAGCAGACAGCCACGTGTAGGTCTGATGACTTCTTGCAGCTTCCCTTATTTCCTTAGCTCCCTACGCTGTATCTCCACTAGTTTATTCACATCCACACTCTCCTCTCTATCCTCGCCTCCTGGTACTCTCTGCAGTCAATCTTTCTCCACCTCTACACTGTTGTCAAGTTTACTGTCAATCTTTCTCCACCTCTACACTGTTGTCACGTTTACTGGCTCTGCTACTCTATCCTTCCGTCTGTTCATCTCTGTTCCAGTCTATTCATCTCCTCACTCTCCTCTCTCTATCCTAGTCTCGATATTCAACAGTCGTTTATTCATCTCTTCTACACTCATTCCTCACCTTCACTCATCTCTACCACACCTGCACCACTACTACTACTACACACTCTCTCTCTCTCTCTCTCTCTCTCTCTCTCTCTCTCTCTCTCTCTCTCTCTCTCACCCATATCACGTGTTTAAAATTACTTCCACACAGCAACTCCACATTCCTCCATCAAATAACACACACACACACACACACACACACACACACACACACACACACACACACACACACACACACACACACACACACACACACAAGCCTAGTTTTGATTGCATAACCGCCTCTATTCACCGCCACTCAAACAGCGTCACGTGTGTTGCTATTAATCCTGTGTTTGTTAAGGTATATTGATTTTGCTTATGGGGGAGTTGTATATTTTATTATTGGTACTGACTGTGATGGGAAGGGAAGGGAGGGGAGGGGAGGGGAGGGGAAGGGAGGTGAGGTGAGGTGAGGTGAGGAGGTGAGGTGAGGAAAGGAGAGGAGAGGAGAAGAGATAAAAGAGAGAAGAAGAGAGGAGAGAAGAGAAGAGGAGAAAAGAGAAGAGGGGAGCAGGAGAGGAGAGCAGAGGAGAGGACAGGAGAGAAAAGGAGAGGAGAGAAGAGAAAAGAGGAGAAAAGAGGAAGAAAGAGGGTGAGGAAAACTGTAAGGGAGAGAAACTGTAAGTGGGAAAGAGGAGGAAAACTGTAAGCGAGAAAAATTGTAAGGGAGGAAATAGAAGGAAAATTGAAAGAGAAGAAGAATGTGAGGAAAGAGAGAAAGGAAAACCGTGAGGGAGGGAAGAAGAGGAGGGAGAAGAGGAGGAAACAAAAAAAAAAGAAACAGGAAGCAAAGACCAAGGGAAGAAAGATGAGGAAAAAAAAAAAAAACTAAGGGAAGGAAACTTGGACACGAAATTTGAGGAAGGAAAAAAAAAAAAAAAAAAAAAAGAAAGATTGCATAAATATCGAGACGAGTGTTGAAATGTAATCAATTATTCCTTGGCATGGGATCAACTTTTCCTTGAATCTTGGGGAAACTCCTTGATTTGTTTGTTTTTCAGACAGACAGACAGACATACAGACAGACAGACAGACAAAGAGACACAGACATAAAGACAGGGAGGACAGGCAAACACAAGACTGACAGACAAACAGAGAGAGACAGAGAAGACAGGCAAGACAGACAGACAGACAGACAAATACAACTAACATATACATACATACAGACAGACAGACAGACAAACAGACGGACATAAAACAGACCAACATGAGACAGAGACAGACAGCACACACACACGAAAGACAGGAACACAGACAGACAGACAGACAGACAGACAGACAGACAGACAAACAGACAGACAGACAAAGTAAATACGTACACAAACACAGAAAGACAGAGAAAACAAAAAATAAATTAAGAAAAATAAGAGGACAAATAAAAAAGCACACACACACACACACACACACACGAGAGAGAGAGAGAGAGAGAGAGAGAGAGAGAGAGAGAGAGAGAGAGAGAGAGAGAGAGAGAGAGAGAGAGAGAGAGAGAGAGAGAGAGAGAGAGAGAGAGAGAGAGAGAGAGAGAGAGAGAGAGAGAGAGAGAGAGAGAGAGAGAGAGAGAGAGAGAGAGATACACTGATTGCGTTAAACTGACTGACTGAATGACTGACACGAAAAAAAGAGGAAAAAAAAGGAAAAAAAAAAGAAAAATGGGGAAAAGTGGATTAGGTAACTGCGCTCTCTCGTTTTTTGTTGAGCCTCGTTTTCTATGGCGCTCTTTCTTTTTTTTTTTTTTCAGCATTTCACGCCGCTGTTGACGACCTCACGCCAACACCACCACCACCACCACCACCACCACCACCACCACCACCACCACCACGACTTTTTTGATGCTGGAATGCGAGGTGTTACGGTGTGTACCACCACCACCACCACCACCACCACCACCACCACCACGACTTTTTGAAGCTGCAATAGTTGAACTTTGTACGACCACCACGACCATCAGTACGACCTCTATTACCACCACCACCACCACCACCACCACCACCACCACCACCACCCTGACCACTCTACCACGAATATTTCACAAAAAAAAAATAAATAAAAAATAAATAAATAAATAAAATCGAAAAGAAAAAAAAAATCATGAACCCCCCAAAAAAAATACATAAAAAAATAGACAAGAAAACAATGATTTATAGAAATGAAAAAAAAAATAATAATAAAAATAAATAAATAAATAAATAAAAAAGCCAGTTTCTATATAAGGCCACCTCTGGGGAGTCACTTAATTAAACCTGCCCATTCACACCTGCCTGGCTTCCCTCCACCTTGCTGGGCTAAAGGGAAATTATACAAGCCAGCACATCATTCCTTATACTCAATACCTCAATACTTACCTTGATCAATACAGCCTCTCTCTCTCTCTCTCTCTCTCTCTCTCTCTCTCTCTCTCTCTCTCTCTCTCTCTCTCTCTCTCTTACCTATTTTTTTCCCCTTTTCTCGCCAGATTCGATATGTTAGCTTTTATTTTATTCTATATTATATACATATTTTTTTCCCTACAAGTTTCCTTTGGTCGTTAACTTTTGATGTAATTACAGCTGGTTTTCCTCTTCCTCCTTTTCTTTTTTCCTCTTTCTCCTCCTCCTCCTCCTCCTCCTCTTTCTCTTCCATTCCTTCTTTTCTCTTTCGTGTTTCCCATCACTTTTCCTTACTCCCATTCTTTTCATCAGCTTTATTTCGTTTTTCTTTCCCTTATCATTCTTTTCCTCTGTTTTCCTTTCTATCTTCCTTGATATTTCCTTCCCACTTCCCTCCTCTTCTTTTTTTTTCCTCTCTGTTTCTTTCTCCATTCTTACAATTACGTATTTTCCTTTCCTCCTCTTCCCTTTCTTTTCAATCTCTATTTTCTTCCTTTTTTTTTCCACCTCATGTTCTCCATTTCCTTCTTCCTCTTCTTCCTCCTCCTCCTCCTCCTCCTACTTATCTTTCATCTTCCTTGCCCTTTTACCTCCAATCTTTCTCCTTTTTTTCTCTTCTCTTTCCCTCTCTTATCTCCACCTCCCACCCTACTCCCCCCTCTCTCTCTCTCTCTCTGTTCATTGCTAATCGCTCCGTCGCAACACTGTTTCCTCTTGGCAACACAGCAAAAGGGAAAAACAGAATTAAAATGGAATAT
>NC_087180.1:880000-882500 GCF_035594125.1 Scylla paramamosain
ACTCAGTGTCAGCAGGTGTGTGGCGGTGGTTCAGGCAGGTAAGGACGCGTGAACACTGCCGCTGACCAATGCTCTCACTCACTCACTCGCTGGTTGGCTGGTCTGCGTTTATTCCCGCCTGATTTTCAAACGTACGGGAGACAAACGCTGCATTTCCACCAAAACACTTAATTATGAGACACCAGGTTATCTAAGTACAATTAACCTAGTGTCTAATACAGTCATCTTACAGTTCAATAACAGCACTACCAGGAATAAGGCAAATTTGCCGCACGTTTCAAAACAAGACAGGAATACGTGGACCAGTCAGCGGGCGAATGACAGCCAGCAATCAGCCAGTGTCCCTTAACTGCAAAATTTACAAGATACCGGATCGTTTAAATGAAAAAATAATCTGGTATCTTACAATTCAATAACATCACTAGTAAAAATAAAGGAAATTTGCAGCACGTTTCAAAACAAGACAGGAATACGAAGATCAATCAGCGAGCGAGAGATTAAGTTTGTGGCAGTGTTACCGAGTTAGTTTCTTCATCGCCTGAATTACTGACACACACACACACACACACACACACACACACACACACACACACACACACACACGTAAATAAGGAAAGCTGTAGGAAGCCACCAGACCTACACGTGGCGGTCCCCATACAGAACATAGTTACCTGCCATCACATCCACAAATTAGAGGCAGAATTGCAGGGAAGTTACGTAATTTCTAGCAGAACAAGCACCGCACTAGACAAGAAGGAAACCACCGCCATTATTAGCAGTACTATCACCACCACACGAACACCACAATATCACCACCACACTAATACCATACCATATGCTCGTGACACCACACCCAACATCGTAATGGACACAGCACACCACCACCACCACAAGCAACACCACATGACCACCACACCACCACCACACCACTACCACATCCTATTACACCATCACCACAGCATCATAACCCCCGTAACATCACCACCAGACACCAGCATCACCACAATGATTTAGCAACACCGCGAGGGCACCGAGCGAGGTCATGTCTATGCAGGAGGAGGAGGAGGAGGAGGAGGAGGAAGAGGAGGAGGAGGAGGAGGAGGAGGAGGAGGAGGAGGAGGAGGAGGAGGAGGAGGAGGAGGAGGAGGAGGAGGAGGAGGAGGAGGAGGAGAAGCGGTCAGCCACAAGACAAACACGGCGGGGAATGTGTAATCTCATGCCGCTCTTGGCTAACTAATTACGTCAACCGAACTCAACCGAACTCAACCGACTCCGGACTGATCGATCCTTCACTTAACCGCATCCGTATCCCAACTATCTCTTCCGTAACTCTCAGCCGAACCAAACTCTCCGTAACTCTTAACCGAACCCGCCATTTCACTTTCTTTCCTTACGTCACTCAAAATATTCCGTATCCAAACGCCTCTTCTTAACCGAACCACACCCTCCGTAAATCTTAACCGAACCGGCCATTTCACTCTCTTCTTTCCTTCCTTCCTTACTTCTCTTTCAAAATATTCCGTATCCGAACGCCTCTTCTTAGCCAAACTGCCTCTTAAAATTCTCTCTCTCTCTCTCTCTCTCTCTCTCTCTCTCTCTCTCTCTCTCTCTCTCTCTCTCTCTCTCTCTCTCTCTCTCTCTCTCAGATTTCCAAGCACTAGTAACTTCCAGACTTTCCAGCACCCGACCGACAGCTCTTCCCTTCCTAACACCCCCTCCTCCCTTCCTAAACATCTTCCTCCCTTCCTAACATCTTCTTCCCTTCCTAACACCTCTTCCCTTCCTAACACCTCCTCCTCCCTTCCTAGCACCTCTTCCTTCCTTCCTAACACCTTCTTCTCCCTTCCTAACACTTCTTCCTCCCTTCCTAACACATCCTCCCTTCCTAACACCTCTTCTTCCCTTCCTAACACCTCTTCCTCCCTTCCTAACACCTCTTCCCTTCCTAACACCTCTTCCTCCCTTCCTAACACCTCTTCCTTCCTTCCTAACACCTTCTTCCTCCCTTCCTAACACCTTCTTCCTCCCTTCCTAACACCTCCTCCCTTCCTAACACCTCTTCTTCCCTTCCTAACACCTCTTCCTCTCTTCCTAACACCTCTTCCTCTATTCCTAACACCTCTTCCTCCCTTCCTAACACCTCTTCCTCCCTTCCTAACACCTCTTCCCTTCCTAACACCTCCTCTTCCCTTCCTAACACCTCTTCCTCCCCTTCCTAACACCTCTTCCTCCCTTCCTAACACCTCCTCCTCCCTTCCCAACACCTCTTCCTCCCTTACTAACACCTCTTCCCTTCCTAACACCTCCTCCTCCCTTCCTAACACATCTTCCTCCCTTCCTAACACCTCTTCCTCCCTTTAATTCACACTCTCCACTCTCCCATGTCATTTTATTTCCTTTTATTCATTTTTTCATCTTTCTTCCTCTCCATCTACACTTTCACTCTTCTTCTTCTTCCTCCTCCTCCTCTCCCATTTATCTTCTTCGTCTTACATTCTTC
>NC_087180.1:885000-887500 GCF_035594125.1 Scylla paramamosain
TTAACTCCAACTGCTCTCTTTCACCCCTTGTTATCCTCCCCTCACTCCTTCTTCCCCTCCTTCTCAAACACCGCCATCAATCTAGTCTCCCACTCTTATCTCCCCATCCCGCCTTCCCCTCCCCACTCCCCATCACCTCCCATGGGATATTTAGCGACTGTTTTGACTGACTGACTGGTGACTGAAACTGGCTGAGGGTGACTGATGAATGACTGAGCTAAACTGGAATTAATTACTGGCTGATTTGAACCGCCTGACTGACTGACTGACTGACTGGCTGACTGAGGAGTGGCTGAAGGCTGAATTGTACTGATTCATGAGTAACAGAGCGCACACACACACACACACACACACACACACACACACACACACACACACACACACGTAACTGAAGGTATAAATCTTGGGTGAAAGAAGAAGAAGAAGAAGAAGAAGAAGAAGAAGAAGAAGAAGAAGAAGAAGAAGAAGAAGAAGAAGAAGAAGAAGAAACACATGAACAAGTGAAGGAAAGGTAGGAAGATGAACAGAAGGAAAGATAAGGAAGAAAGAAACAAGTAAAGAAAGAAGAATAAGAAAGAAGATGAAAAGAAGCAAAGGAGAATAAAGAGATGAAGAGGTGAAGGAAAGATAAGATAAACAGAAAGAGGTGAAAGAAAGGTAATTAAGAAGGAACAGGTGAAGGAGAGGAAGGAAGAAGTGAACAGGTAAAAGATGAACAATTGAACAGGTGAGGCCAGGCTAACGACTCTCTCTCTCTCTCTCTCTCTCTCTCTCTCTCTCTCTCTCTCTCTCTCTCTCTCACCGTGGTAATGACAGCTGACTGAACCCTTCACTCCACATTCCTCCACCTCACTCCACTTATTTCACAACACCCAAACCACATTCCTTAACCATTAAAACACTCATGGTAGGAATACGTAAATAATGAATGAAATGTTTCTAGGCCAGATGGTGGTGGTGGTGGTCGTGGTGGTGGTGGTGGTGGTGGTGGTGGTAGTAGTAGTAGTAGTAGTAGTAGTAGTAGTAGTAGTAGTAGTAGTAGTAGTAGTAGTAGACTACGTAGCAGTGATAACGGTGTGGTGTTGGTGCTGGTGATAGTAGTAGTAGTAGTAGTAGTAGTAGTAGTAGCAGTAGTAGTAGTAGTAGTAGTAGACTACGTAGCAGTGATAACGGTGTGGTGTTGGTGCTGGTGATAGTAGTAGTAGACTACGTAGCAGTGATAACGGTGTGGTGTTGGTGCTGGTGATAGTAGTAGTAGTAGTAGTAGTAGCAGTAGTAGTAGTAGTAGTAGTAGTAGTAGTAGTAGTATTAGCAGTATTATTATTATTATTATTAGTAGTAGTAGTAGTAGTAGTAGTAGTAGCAGCAGTAGTAGTAGTAGTAGCAGCAGCAGCGTTGTGATGATGACAGTAGCAGTGATAATGTTGGTGTTGATGGGAATGTAGTAGTAGTAGTAGTAGTAGTAGTAGTAGTAGTAGTAGTAGTAGTAGTAGTAGTAGTAGTAGTAGTAGTAGTAGTTGTTGTTGTTGTTGTCAATCCATACACACACACACACACACACACACACACACACACACACACACACACACACACACACACACACACACACACACACACCTTCCATTCAGCCACACACAAGTATTGCTTCACCACAAGTCTGTCTCGTAGTAGTGGTGGTGGTGGTGGTGGTGGTGGTGGTGGTGGTGGCGGTGGTGAAAGTACTGTGCGAGTCACCGTCATTGTGCTCATTCACCTCCTCTTCCCACAGTCTTCTCCTCCGCCTCCTCCTCCTCCTCCTCCTCCTATCTTCCCACAGGTCTCAAATGAACACAAAGGAAGAACAACCAGCAGCAGACCTATTGGCCCCTACGAGTCTAAGTGATGTGTTTCTCTTTCCACTAACTTCCTCCTCCTTCTCTTCCTCTTCTTTTTCTTCTTCTTCTTCCTCCTCCTCCTTCAGCTTCTCTCTTTCCTCCACCTCCTGTGCACCATATCCTTCTTTTCCAGTACCTCCTCCTCCTCCTCCTCCTTCCTCCTCCCACTATCTTGTCTTCCTTCTCCTCCTCCTCCTCTTCCATCTTCCCATATGATCAATGTACTTCGTGTCTTTACCTTACAGTCGTGTATTCCTCCTCCTCCTCCTCCTCCTCCTCCTCCTCCTCCTCCTCCTATAACCACCCACTCCACCCACTCCTCCTCCTCCTCCTCCTCTTTTACTTTTCCTCAATATGACCAATGTTACTTCATGTCCTTACGCTCCCTCCTCCTCCTCCTCCTCCTCCTCCTCCTCCTCTTCTAGACTGCGTGACGCCCTATGAACTATGCAAGACTGAGACGAGGCGGCGAGGGATGCTGGCTAGAGGGGGTAGGGGAGAGGAAGAGAGGGGGTGAGGGCCGATGAAGGACAGGGGGAGGGACAGGAGGAGAGGAGGGGAGAGGGGGGCGGCGTGCCATGGGTATAAATTCTCGGCCCAAAATCTTAAGGCGCCCTCAGATTCTT